>NC_091338.1:5001842-5054342 GCF_038502225.1 Cherax quadricarinatus
TGAGATCAACTCCACGACTTGTATCCCAGCCAAGACGAAACAGATGTTATTACCGTGCCTCAGACCAAAGCACCAAGCTATTTTCTATACAAGTTGGATGTTTAATTCTCCACTTGCTAAGTGCACTCGGGAACTCTCGTGCTCTCTTGCGCAATCTGGTAGACATTAGATTATGAATCTCCTCCAGCTGTCCAGAAGCTGGACGGGAATGAGAATACAGCAGAAATTCCACCTTTCATGGTGGTCATACTGAGAAGCTGGGACAGGTAGGTGGTAGACCCTGGCAGACTCTGGGTGTACTGTGTCGAGTCTGGTACTCAGTACAACGAGGAACCCTGTAACACATTTCATCCAGCGTCCAAGGGTCTTTAATGCTAAGGACAAAGTGGTACTGATAGCCACATATTTGTTGAGTTTACATTTCCCCCCTCTGTCATCTGCATCACCCTCGTGTTGCCCAACACAGATATAGGTTGAACATTAAAATGGTATAAAATACCGACAGGTTGTTAGGTAAGACACATATGCAACAGTTAGGTATCTTTATTATGACTCCATACTGGCAGGGCGGCTGGCTGGCTGCTTTAAATCAGCCAGCCAGCCGCCCTGCCAGTATGGAGTCATAATAAAGATACCTAACTGTTGCATATGTGTCTTACCTAACACAGATATAGGTGTAGATAAATGGTTTAGAGAACGGCAGATTGGTAAATTAGACGCATGTGAAACACTTGGGTATCTTTAATGAGGAAACGTTTCGGTGAAGATCAGGAGTAGTTTGAGGCAATCAGTCCCTCAGCCTGGAGTTGGTGTAATCAGTCCACCAATCTTGAAAAAAATATAGCATATGCGCGAAGAAGTGGTTTAGATACTGTAGACAGGTGAGATGAAGCAGTCGCAGACGATATCATATTGGACAAATCCACATGTTTCCTCAATAAAGATACCCAAGTGTTGCACACGTATCTAATTTACCACTAATACAGGTGTCAGCTAGCGTAGATACGCAGGTACAGTCCAACACCAGTTGTCTGCGACTCTTCTAGGAACCGATTGGGGTCTCATCAGGGCGGTTTGCAGGATTACTAGGATTTTGAGTTACTAGGAATCAGGGTACTCTCTCAGCTAGGCACTCAGCAACAGCAAGACACTTCTTGAAGTTGATTTTGAGTGCTGCATGCTACCTTTGATAAATTCCGAGGGTTTTTATACTCCAAGAGCCCGTTCTAGGGCAAGAGTCGTCTGGTACTAATCAGCTTCCATCTTCCAGCAAATACCTTGGTATTCATTGTGATCAGGGGCAGCAAAGCTGCTACACCAAATAGAAGTTTTGAGATGCCATTGTAACATGCTTAAATGAATCGATAGAGGGAAGGGAAATTTTGATGAATGGAACTGACCACCTGACTAAGTTAAATGCGTTGGCAAAAAAAAAAAAAATATAATCAAGACTTTTTGATCAGTTAGGTTAGCAGTGTATGAACGTGCTGAATGGGCTGGTGCTTCACAACCTTACTGAACACCAAACCCCAAGTTGAGCTGGTTTAAGCACTATGGCTGAGAGTTACAAACTGCAGTGGGTCTGATTTCTCCATCCCTCTTTCTTAAAGCAGAGTGACGATCTGAAAAAGAGGGACCTAACAGTTTCAGATAAACCAACAGCCAGACACACATTTGCAATTCTAGTTAAAACAGGAGAGGCTCTCTGAAACATTAAACCTGTAACGCCACCTGCTGAGCCTTTTGAAAATAATATAACAGCTTCATAAACGTCTAAGTCTTGAAGGGTTAAAGGCTTTACTCCTGTGGCCCTGTCTGAGAGGGTAACGATAGTGTCTGGAGCTTCGGGCAGGTGTTTATCTTCTGAAGCTTGTTCTGTATTGGGATCCCTAGGAGCAATAGTATCTCCACTAATCTTGTTGCTCCAATAGTATTTCCCTTTTCTATTCTCTTGTAAACTCGGATTTTAAGTTTAGAGGTTTCACGTGTTCCTATGTTTGCTTTTCCCCGTGCGGGCTTTTTTTTGCGCCAGAAGACGGACAAGGTTATCTCTGGAGAATTATTTGTTCTAACAACAGATGTTTTTAGGGGCCTATCCCTTGTGGGTAGGAAATGAACACGGGCATTACTACACAGCAAGAAGTTGTACCAGGATATGGTGTTCATGTAACATCATTAACGTTTCATTAAAAGGTCAGCGAACGTGGCAAGTGTTTGAGGGTAAGCTGCTTCGGGAATACGTAGTAGCATTCTCGCAAGTGTTAATCTGATAGGTGTCTGTTGAAGTGAGATCCGAAATACTATGGCTTATCTCTTGGGAGGGGCTGTTGGTTGTCGTCGTCAATCAGAGGCCTCCAGGAGCCTAAAGTCAAGAGAACTGTGCTTGTGTGAACGGAAGAGGCCGCTCGTGAGCCTACTACTACTACTACTACCTACGGAACACCTATTTTATTGCACTCCGGGCAGGTGCCCCTTGCCCGAGTGTCATCATAGCACTCCTGGCTAGGAGGAACCTGGGTACTTAACATGACTTGTGGCATTGCTAGACTTGCGGCCGTGATGGAACTCACGCCCAGACTAGGTGAAGGTAGCTGAAACACAAGGGTGCCTGGAGAAGCAGAGGTGAGCCACCTGTTGAAGTCTACAGTCCCACAAGAAGAATTTCTGGTCACTGAGTGATGAAAAGTAACTCAAACTGTCATTGCAGATTCAATGAGTTTAACATTATCCAGCGAGTGAAAATATCGAGTCAGTGGGATGGAAACAATGAGGATTTTCCAGTGGGCAGACTCAACAAGTGACCTTGAGGGATGGGTGGGGGAAGGCGGGAAGATAGACACAGTCCTCACACACAATGTTATCACAAGATACAGTCCACACCCTTCTCCCCCCCCACACACACACGAAGTACTCAACTACAGACCAGTGTCACTGACATGTATAGTATGCAAAGTCATGGAGAAGATCATCAGGAGAAGAATGGTGGAGCACCTAGAAAGGAATGATCTTATCAAAGATAGCCAGCATAGTTTCAGGGACGGGAAATCCTGAGTCACAAACCTGCTGGAGTTCTATGACAGGGTGACAGCAGTAAAACAGGAGAGGGGTGGGTAGACTGCATTTTCTTGGACTGTAAGAAGGCGTTTGACACAGTTCCACATAAGAGATTAGTGCAAAAGCTGGAGGACCAAGCAGGGATAACAGGGAAGGCACTACAATGGATCAGAGAATACCTGTCAGGAAGACAACAGTGAGTCATGATATGTGGCGAGACGTCAGAGTGGGCGCCTGTGACGAGCGGGGTTCCACAGGGGTCAGTCCTAGGACCGGTGCTATTTCTGGTATTTGTGTACGACATGACGGAAGGAATAGTCTCCGAAGTGTCCCTGTTTGCAGATGTAAAGTTGATGCAAAGAATTCAATCGGACAGGGACCAGGAAGAACTACAACGGGATCTGGACAGGCTGCAGGCCTGGTCCAGAAACTGACTCCTGGAGTTCAACCTCACCAAGTGAAAAGTCATGAAGATTGGGGAAGGGCAAAGAAGACCGCAGACAGAGTACAGCCTAGGAGGCCAGAGACTACAAACTTCACTCAAGGAAAAGGATCTTGGGGTGAGTATAACACCAGGCACATCTGAGGCGCACGTCAACCAAATAAATGCGGCAGCATATGGGCGCCTAGCAAACCTAAGAACAGCATTCCGACATCTTAATATGGAATCGTTCAGGACCCTGTATACTGTTTACGTTAGGCCCATATTAGAATATGCAGCACCAGTTTGGAACCCACACCTAGCCAAACAAGTAAGGAAACTAGAGAAAGTGCAAAGGTTTGCAACTAGACTGGTCCCGGAGCTAAGGGGTATGTCCAGCGAGGAGAGGTTAAGGGAAATCGACCTGACGACACTGGAGGACAGGAGAGATAGGCGGGATTACCTGGAGGTTACCTGGAGGTTATTCCGGGGATCAACGCCCCCGCGGCCCGGTCCATGACCAGGCCTCCCGATGGATCAGGGCCTGATCAACTAGGCTGTTACTGCTGGCCGCACGCAGTCCAGCGTACGAGCCACAGCCCGGCTGATCCGGCACTGACTTTAGGTATCTGTCCAGCTCTCTCTTGAAGGCAGCCAGGGGTTATGATGACATACAAAATACTGAGGAATCGACAAGGTGGACAGAGACAGGATGTTCCAGAGATGGGACACAACAACAAGGGGTCACAATTGGAAGTTGAAGATTCAGATGAATCACAGCGATGTTAGGAAATATTTCTTCAGTCACAGTTGTCAGGAAGTGGAATAGTCTGGGAAGTGATGTAGGGGAGGTAGGATCCATACATAGCTTTAAGAGGTATGATAAAGCTCATGGAGCGGGAAGAGTGACCAGCGAAGAGGCGGGGCCAGGAGCTGTGAATCGACCCCTGCAACCACAACTAGGCGAGTACAACTGAGTACACGAGCTATGAATCGATTCCTGCAACCATAACTAGGTAAGTATATACACACACTCATCTTAGCCCTATATACTTGTTAGAAATCATCATAGCACACAATATTCATAAAGAAAATTATTAACATTGCTTGACTATACTCGCTTATCCTAGATTAATTTCTGCATAATTTACTAAATAAAACCATTGCAGAAGTTTAAAATGATCTACAAGGCCTTAATAACAACTAACGCTGTATTATTAATGTATTAATTTTTTTGACAATGTATTTCATCAATTTGAGGCCAAATTACATAATATGAAAAGAAAACTATGTAATTTTAATGATTTATGTGTTCAAGTGTTGATAAGAAGAGCGTCAGTGAGCGCGGGGAACAGCAAGGGACCTTGGGGGAACACCGGGTGCTGAGGCGGGATTGGTCAGCCTGGCGACAAAAAGCGACCAATAGCATGGCGTGGTGGTATGAGTGATGGTGTTGCGGAGACCGCCTGGCGCCCGCCCCAAAATGCCTGCCCACCACTCCGCCCGTTAACCTGCCAGACTCCACGACCATTTATGACGGAATTACCACTTAATTATGTGATTTGATAGCTTTATTATGCAGCCTAACCATATTCCCATGGGCAGCAGTGGAAAGATTGGGGGTACAATCCAAATGTGTGTGTGTGTGTGTGTGTACACGCTGATTTGTATTTGCGAGGTCGAGTTCTAGCTCTTGGACTCGACATTTTCAAGCTCTGTCAACCGACAGCATTGTTTTCAGCCTCTTGAACTTTATCACACTTACTCTTAAATCTGTATATATTACTGCCTCCATCACTTCGTCAAATTCCAGCCACTTCCCTTCTACCATGACAAGTCTGAAAAAGTAACGATATACTGTTACTGGTCCTCACATTTCAAACAGTATATATAATCAACCCAATCAATTCCTCCGCATATCTTTTAGTAGTAATCATCTCTCTTCTTCCCAGGTGACCTGTTCAGTTTTTGTTAGATTCTGAGCATGCATGACAGAACTCAGGCAGCCACTTGTTTGACCGCCACTATAACCCGTTTATAATAAAGTTGGTAGAATTACCGACAATATGTAAAGTAAAAGGACACAAGTGCAACTAATGTGACATTTTATTGTGGCAACGTTTCGCTCTTCAGGAGCTTTATCAGGCCATTACAAACAATACATGGACACAGAGGGTATATAAAGGCTCAGAGTGAGGTGCAATACTGGTGAGGTACCATTTCGATGTTCACTAGTGGTGGTGGTAGTAGTAGTAGTAGTAGTAGTAGTAGTAGTAGTTGTGACAAAAGTTGTAGTAGTAATACAATATGGTAGAGCAATTAATTCGTACATGAGTAAAAGGATATAAAAGCTATTACTTATTTATATCCTTTCATATCCTTTTACTCATGTACGAATTAATTGCTCTACCATATTGTATTACTACTACAACTTTTGTCACTACTACTACTACTACTACTACTACCACCACCACTAGTGAACATCGAAATGGTACCTCACTAGTATTGCACCTCACTCTGAGCCTTTATATACCCTCTGTGTCCATGTATTGTTTGTAATGGCTTGATAAAGTTCCTGGAGAGCGAAACGTTGCCACAATAAAATGTCACATTAGTTGCACTTGTGTCCTTTTACTTTACATAACCTGTTTAACTCTTCCTGGCAATTCGTTTACATATATCAGGAACAGTACTGGTCCTAGTACTGTTCTTTGTTATCTATGACCATCCTAATACTTTTCTCCCTTACCAGTAAGTTCACTCTGAATTTCAGGCAGTCTACACTCAAATGGAAAATTCTCTTTCACTTCCTTGAGGAATTCTTTGTCATTCCTTGTGGTCTCTCCTACTGTCATCTTCAGTTTTACTGCCCAGTTTCCTACAGACTTCGTTCTTCTGGTGTGACTGTGTAGTAATATTGATCCAGACTTCTTGCTACATTATTCTCAAACTGTCGCTTAGATTCTCTCAACAATGAATATTCATTATTATTTTCAACTCAATTTTCTGCTTTTGACCTTTTGTGCTTGCTACTACATTTCTACCTAAACCATTGCCTCTTCTAGTGTATCACTTCCTTCTGCGTCCTGGAAATTTCCAGCTACCTAATCCATCTCATTAATCGTCTTCCCTTTCACTTGCCTTTCTTATTGCTGTGTAGTGTTACCCCTCAGAGACCCCCCATTGTTTATTTATATTAATGGAATGCACTTAATACGTAGACCAAGTCAAGTCTTGGTGATTTTTCTTGTATCAATGTCAATGCAGGCATACATGGTCTGTCTCTGGGGTTCAAAGTTCTCTCAGTTTATTTTTTTATGACCCAAGTCTACCATGACTAACAGCTTTGCTTTGGACATGTGGGCTGTTCTGCTACTTCTGCTAATGTTTAAAATTGCTCTCTGTACCCCTATCTAGGTCTTCTGCTGTGTGGTGGAGGGTTGTATATCATTGCTACTACCTGTACTTAATTTGGTACACCAGTTATGATTATACCTGTGTAGTAGTGTGTGTGTGTGTGTGTGTGTGTGTGTGTGTGTGTGTGTGTGTGTGTGTGTGTGTTTTTCATATGTGCGTTCGTGCGAGTACACTCTCTACAAGTTACGCTTGTAGGGGCTGAGTCAGGGCTATTAATCCCCACCTCACAAGCTAACTTGACCCACACTAACCGAAGTCTAACTTGTACTACGCAATTCAAATATTTACATTTAAATATCACTTCATTTGAATATAAGGGCTGCGAGAGGTTCACAGTCAATACCTAAAGTAGAGAGGTTGGCAGGGAAGGTAGAGGGGGCGAGGAAGGTAGAGAAGGCGGGGAAGGTAGAAAGGGCGAGGAAGGTAGAGGGGGCGAGGAAGACAAAGGGGGGGGGGGAAGACAGAGTGAAGCCAGGAACCACAAAGGCTGACTGTAAACTGCCTGCATCACCTGATAGACATTGTGAAAGTCCTCCCAATGAGAGTCGGGTGACGGTTGGCCAGGTCACCTCTAGCTCTCTCTGGGGCATTTACCTTCGATATAACTTGGAAAGGTTTCGAGAGTTCTACTCCAGCAAGCCGGTCCTGTGCAAGGCTTGTCTGTTGCAAGTTGGCAGTTAACTTGCAACTACCGTTAGTGGGAGAACATTAATGTCTTCACACAGCCTTGTGTTAGAAGCACACAGCCTTGTTAGAAGCACACAGCCTTGTGTTAAAAGCACGCAGCCTTTTGTTAAAAGCACAAAGCCTTGTGTTAGAAGCACAAAGCCTTGTGTTAGAAGCACAAAGCCTTGTGTTAAAAGCACAAAGCCTTGTGTTAAAAGCACAAAGCCTTGTGTTAAAAGCACAAAGCCTTGTGTTAGAAGCACAAAGGTTTGTTAGAAGCACAAAGGTTTGTGTTAGAAGCACAAAGCCTTGTGTTAGAAGCACAAAGCCTTGTGTTAGAAGCACAAAGCCTTGTGTTACAAACACAAAGCCTTGTGTTAGAGGCCCATACAAACTAAAGACATTTGAATTATATGCGAGTGGAACATTCAGTGTTTTGCTACACAGTTATACACCGAGGTACCACACTAATACACCGAGGTACCACACTAATACACCGAGGTACCACACTAATACACCGAGGTACCACACTTGACACACCGAGGTACCACACTAATACACCGAGGTACCACACTTGATACACCGAGGTACCACACTAATACACCGAGGTACCACACTTGACACACCGAGGTACCACACTAATACACCGAGGTACCACACTTGATACACCGAGGTACCACACTAATACACCGAGGTACCACACTAATACACCGAGGTACCACACTAATACACCGAGGTACCACACTTGACACACCGAGGTACCACACTAATACACCGAGGTACCACACTTGATACACCGAGGTACCACACTAATACACCGAGGTACCACACTTGATACACCGAGGTACCACACTAATACACCGAGGTACCACACTAATACACCGAGGTACCACACTAATACACCGAGGTACCACACTAATACACCAAGGTACCACGCTAATACACAGAGGTACCACACTAATACACCGAGGTACCACACTAATACACCGAGGTACCACACTTGATACACCGAGGAACCACACTAATACACCAAGGTACCACACTTGACACACCGAGGTACCACACTAATACACCGAGGTACCACACTTGATACACCGAGGTACCACATTAATACACCGAGGTACCACACTAATACACCGAGGTACCACGCTAATACACCGAGGTACCACACTAACACCGAGGTACCACACTTGATACACCGAGGTACCACACTAATACACCGAGGTACCACACTAATACACCCAGGCACCACACTAATACACCGAGGTACCACACTAATACACCGAGCTACCACACTTGATACACCGAGGTACCACACTAATACACCGAGGTACCACACTAATACACCGAGGCACCACACTTGATACACCGAGGTACCACACTAATACACCGAGGTACCACACTTGATACACCGAGGTACCACACTAATACACCGAGGTACCACACTTGATACACCGAGGTACCACACTAATACACCAAGGTACCACACTAATACACCGAGGTACCACACTAATACACCCAGGCACCACACTAATACACCGAGGTACCACACTAATACACCGAGGTACCACACTTGACACACCGAGGTACCACACTAATACACCGAGGTACCACACTAATACACCGAGGTACCACACTTGATACACCGAGGTACCACACTTGATACACCAAGGTACCACACTTGACACACCGAGGTACCACACTTGATACACCGAGGTACCACACTAATACACCGAGGTACCACACTTGATACACCGAGGTACCACACTAATACACCGAGGTACCACACTTGACACACCGAGGTACCACACTAATACACCGAGGTACCACACTAATACACCGAGGTACCACACTTGATACACCGAGGTACCACGCTAATACACCGAGGTACCACACTAATACACCGAGGTACCACACTTGACACACCGAGGTACCACGCTAATACACCGAGGTACCACACTTGATACACCGAGGTACCACACTAATACACCGAGGTACCACACTTGATACACCGAGGTACCACACTAATACACCAAGGTACCACACTAATACACCGAGGTACCACACTAATACACCCAGGCACCACATTAATACACCGAGGTACCACACTAATACACCGAGGCACCACACTAATACACCGAGGTACCACACTAATACACCGAGGTACCACACTAATACACCCAGGCACCACATTAATACACCGAGGTACCACACTAATACACCGAGGTACCACAATACACCGAGGTACCACACCAATACACCGAGGTACCACACTAATACACCAAGGTACCACGCTAATACACCGAGGTACCACACTAATACACCGAGGCACCACACTTGATACACCGAGGTACCACACTTGATACACCGAGGTACCACACTAATACACCGAGGTACCACACTAATACACCGAGGTACCACACTTGATACACCGAGGCACCACACTAATACACCGAGGTACCACACTAAAACACCGAGGTACCACACTTGATACACGGAGGTACCACACTAATACACCTAGGTACCACACTAATACACCGAGGTACCACACTAATACACCGAGGTACCACACTAATACACCGAGGTACCACACTAATACACCGAGGTACCACACTAATACACCGAGGTACCACACTAATACCCCGAGGTACCACGCTAATACACCGAGGTACCACACTTGATACACCGAGGCACCACACTCAGACACCGAGGTACCACACTAATACACCGAGGTACCACACTTGATTCACCGAGGTACCACAATACACCGAGGTACCACTAATACACCGAGGTACCACGCTAATACACCGAGGTACCACATTTGATACACCGAGGCACCACACTAATACACCGAGGTACCACACTAATACACCGAGGTACCACACTTGATACACCGAGGTACCACACTTGACACACCGAGGTACCACACTAATACACCGAGGTACCACACTAATACACCGACGTACCACACTAATACACCGAGGTACCACACCAATACACCGAGGTACCACACCAATACACCGAGGTACCACACTAATACACCGACGTACCACACTAATACACCGAGGTACCACACCAATACACCGAGGTACCACACTAATACACCGAGGTACCACACTTGATACACCGAGGTACCACACTAATACACCGAGGTACCACACTAATACACCAAGGTACCACACTAATACACCAAGGTACCACACTTGATACACCAAGGTACCACACTAATACACCGAGGTACCACACTAATACACCAAGGTACCACACTTGATACACCGAGGTACCACACTAATACACCGAGGTACCACACTAATACACCGAGGTACCACACTAATACACCGAGGTACCACACTAATACACCGAGGTACCACACTAATACACCGAGGTACCACACTAATACACCGAGGTACCACACTAATACACCGAGGTACCACACTAATACAACGAGGTACCACACTAATACACCGAGGTACCACACTAATACACCGAGGTACCACACTAATACACCGAGGTACCACACTAATACACCGAGGTACCACACTAATACAACGAGGTATCACACTAATACACCGAGGTACCACACTAATACAACGAGGTACCACACTAATACACCGAGGTACCACACTAATACACCGAGGTACCACACTAATACACCAAGGTACCACACTAATACACCAAGGTACCACACTAATACACCGAGGTACCACACTAATACACCGAGGTACCACACTAATACACCGAGGTACCACACTTAAAAAATTACCATTTTTGTTGACAGGAACTACGCAGTAATAATGTTCCAGCTTCATTAACGCAACTTATGGTCTTCGTTTTATTAAAATAACAATCTGTTTTATTAACGAATAATCTACGTTTCATTAGAGTAACATATAACCTGTGTTTTTTTTAAAGTACAATGTGTTTTATTACATTGACATATAATCTGTGCTTTATTAAGGCATAACCTGTGTGTTATTAAATTGTGTGACTTATTAAAGATAATCTGTATTACTAAAGTAACAGACAATCCATGTTTATTACGCTAACATATACTGTGTATATCAGGTAGGAATTTTACAGTAGTTTCGCAGTTATTTAAATTATTCTACGGCGGTGAGGCTTTTAGAGGGACAGTCTCAAATCTGCACACGCACACGCACGCACACACACACACACACACACACACACACACACACACACACACACACACACACACACACACACACACAAATAGTTTCTTTTGAAGTAAGGGACTGTGCAACATACAGTTTTGTCAAGATTTCGGTCATTTCATTGTTGATATCTGCGTATTATATAGTTCCCCTACAAGGTCTGTAACCCTCGTGTCCTAGTTAGTTAGTTAGTTAAAGATTAGCCGGTATTCTCCCGGCCCGGGCCTTTTCCAAGTGGTGGCCCGGCCTTGGCTCCCTCTTTAGGGAGTGTCTGAGACCTAAGTCTCCCATGGGAGGAGGCACAAGTACCTCCTCATCTTTGGGACCAACTGTCCCCAGGCCTAGCCACAAGCTAGGCCTCTCTGGTCTGCCATCCCCGCCACAAGGGGGCAAATGGGAATGACAGTCTTATGAGCTAAAAGCTCGGGCTCAGGCACCTACCCTACCCTAGAAGGGCTGGTCATGGTGTCGATGCCTCGTGTCCTCTCACACAGGCTCCCTGTATGCAATCTCAATACTTCTTGGGATGATAAATGAGATACTTATGCAACATTTCGGTACTGAATTGAAGCCATTGTTGCACATGCGTTCAATTACTCAACTAAATCACATTACTAAAATTATGCTATTTTGTGTCTGAAGTGGAAACCTAGATCTGGGAAGTTAGTACTTATACCATTTCTCTCCATCTAACAACTGTGGCAGGAGACACTTCCCTGATGAACAAAACACCGCTACCACATGATGTACACACCAAATGGTGAGTACCGCTCATTGTATATACACTGAGAGTTTACCTTAATCCCTGTTTTACAGATTAAAGTATTCTTGACTGGTGGTGAACAAGTGAAATGAAGCCTTAATGACCCCTTGAGTAGTAGATCAGCTAAAACCACAATTAACAAACCACTACAACCAGTATCTCTGTGCTTATCCTGTTCTCCAGCCCAGCAGAGGTATGCAGATCAGTTCTGACCTGCTGACATGTCCTTCAGCAACGTGTGGAGGTACATTTCAAACTATGGAGGTACACTATAACGTGTGGAGGTACACTATAACTTGTGGAGGTACACTATAACGTGTGGAGGTACACTATAACGTGTGGAGGTACACTATAACGTGTGGAGGTACATTACAACGTGTGGAGGTACACTACGTGTGCAGGTACACTACAACGTGTGGAGGTACATTACAACGTGTGGAGGTAAACTACAACGTGTGGAGGTACACTACAACGTGTGGAGGTACATTACAACGTGTGGAGGTACATTACAACGTGTGGAGGTACATTACAACGTGTGGAGGTACACTACAACGTGAGGAGGTACACTACAACGTGTGGAGGTACATTACAACGTGTGGAGGTACATTACAACGTGTGGAGGTACACTACAACGTGTGGAGGTACACTACAACGTGTGGAGGTACATTACGTGTGGAGGTACATTACGTGTGGACGTACATTACAACGTGTGCAGGTACACTACAACGTGTGGAGGTACACTACAACGTGTGGAGGTACACTACAACGTGTGGAGGTACACTACAACGTGTGGAGGTACATTACAAAGTGTGGAGGTACACTACAACGTGTGGAGGTACACTACAACGTGTGGAGGTACACTACAACGTGTGGAGGTACACTACAACGTGTGGAGGTACACTACAACGTGTGGAGGTACATTACGTGTGGACGTACATTACAACGTGTGCAGGTACACTACAACGTGTGGAGGTACACTACAACGTGAGGAGGTACACTACAACGTGTGGAGGTACACTACAACGTGTGGAGGTACATTACAACGTGTGGAGGTACACTACAACGTGTGGAGGTTCACTACAACGTGTGGAGGTTCACTACAACGTGTGGAGGTACACTAAAACGTGTGGAGGTACACTACAACGTGTGGAGGTACACTACAACGTGTGGAGGTTCACTACAACGTGTGGAGGTACACTACAACGTGTGGAGGTTCACTACAACGTGTGGAGGTTCACTACAACGTGTGGAGGTTCACTACAACGTGTGGAGGTACACTACAACGTGTGGAGGTTCACTACAACGTGTGGAGGTTCACTACAACGTGTGGAGGTACACTACAACGTGTGGAGGTTCACTACAACGTGTGGAGGTTCACTACAACGTGTGGAGGTTCACTACAACGTGTGGAGGTTCACTACAACGTGTGGAGGTACACTACAACGTGTGGAGGTACACTACAACGTGTGGAGGTTCACTACAACGTGTGGAGGTTCACTACAACGTGTGGAGGTACACTACAACGTGTGGAGGTTCACTACAACGTGTGGAGGTACACTACAACGTGTGGAGGTTCACTACAACGTGTGGAGGTACACTACAACGTGTGGAGGTTCACTACAACGTGTGGAGGTTCACTACAACGTGTGGAGGTACACTACAACGTGTGGAGGTTCACTACAACGTGTGGAGGTACACTACAACGTGTGGAGGTTCACTACAACGTGTGGAGGTACACTACAACGTGTGGAGGTACACTACAACGTGTGGAGGTTCACTACAACGTGTGGAGGTATACTACAACGTGTGGAGGTACACTACAACGTGTGGAGGTTCACTACAACGTGTGGAGGTACACTACAACGTGTGGAGGTACACTACAACGTGTGGAGGTTCACTACAACGTGTGGAGGTTCACTACAACGTGTGGAGGTACACTACAACGTGTGGAGGTACACTACAACGTGTGGAGGTTCACTACAACGTGTGGAGGTACACTACAACGTGTGGAGGTTCACTACAACGTGTGGAGGTACACTACAACGTGTGGAGGTACACTACAACGTGTGGAGGTACACTACAACGTGTGGAGGTTCACTACAACGTGTGGAGGTTCACTACAACGTGTGGAGGTTCACTACAACGTGTGGAGGTTCACTACAACGTGTGGAGGTTCACTACAACGTGTGGAGGTTCACTACAACGTGTGGAGGTTCACTACAACGTGTGGAGGTTCACTACAACGTGTGGAGGTTCACTCACAGTCTTCACTAAACACAACAAAGGACCAACAGGAGTGAAAAAAACTACTAAGTTCAAATAAATTTCCTGGCAATAGCGAGTTTAAGGAGAGACTGAGGTGGGTGAGGGAGAGACTGAGGTGGGTGAGGGAGAGACTGAGGTGGGTGAGGGAGAGACTGAGGTGGGTGAGGGAGAGACTGAGGTGGGGGAGGGAGAGACTGAGGTGGGGGAGGGAGAGACTGAGGTGGGTGAGGGAGAGACTGAGGTGGGTGAGGGAGAGACTGAGGTGGGTGAGGGAGAGACTGAGGTGGGTGAGGGAGAGACTGAGGTGGGGGAGGGAGAGACTGAGGTGGGGGAGGGAGAGACTGAGGTGGGGGAGGGAGACTGAGGTGGGGGCGGGAGAGACTGAGGTGGGTGAGGGAGAGACTGAGGTGGGTGAGGGAGAGACTGAGGTGGGTGAGGGAGAGACTGAGGTGGGTGAGGGAGAGACTGAGGTGGGGGAGGGAGAGACTGAGGTGGGGGAGGGAGAGACTGAGGTGGGGGAGGGAGACTGAGGTGGGGGAGGGAGAGACTGAGGTGGGTGAGGGAGAGACTGAGGTGGGGGAGGGAGAGACTGAGGTGGGGGAGGGAGAGACTGAGGTGGGGGAGGGAGACTGAGGTGGGGGAGGGAGAGACTGAGGTGGGGGAGGGAGAGACTGAGGTGGGGAGGGAGAGACTGAGGTGGGGGAGGGAGAGACTGAGGTGGTGAGGGAGAGACTGAGGTGGGGGAGGGAGAGACTGAGGTGGGGGAGGGAGACTGAGGTGGGGGAGGGAGAGACTGAGGTGGGGGAGGGAGACTGAGGTGGGGAGGGAGAGACTGAGGTGGGGAGGGAGAGACTGAGGTGGGGAGGGAGAGACTGAGGTGGGGGAGGGAGACTGAGGTGGGGGAGGGAGAGACTGAGGTGGGGAGGGAGAGACTGAGGTGGGGGAGGGAGAGACTGAGGTGGGGAGGGAGAGACTGAGGTGGGGAGGGAGAGACTGAGGTGGGGGAGGGAGAGACTGAGGTGGGGGAGGGAGAGACTGAGGTGGGGGAGGGAGACTGAGGTGGGGGAGGGAGAGACTGAGGTGGGGAGGGAGAGACTGAGGTGGGGATGGAGTGACTGGGGTGGGGAGGGAGAGACTGAGGTGGGGAGGGAGAGACTGAGGTGGGGAGGGAAAGACTGAGGTGGGGAGGGAGAGACTGAGGTGGGGGCGGGAGAGACTGAGGTGGGGAGGGAGAGACTGAGGTGGGGATGGAGAGACTGAGGTGGGGATGGAGAGATAGGGTGGGGGAGGGAGAGATTGAGGTGGGGGACGGAGAGATAGGGTGGGGGAGGGAGAGACTGAGGTGGGGGATGGAGAGATAGGGTGGGGGAGGGAGAGATTGAGGTGGGGGACGGAGAGATAGGGTGGGGGAGGGAGAGACTGAGGTGGGGGATGGAGAGAGAGGGTGGGGGAGGGAGAGATTGAGGTGGGGGACGGAGAGATAGGGTGGGGGAGGGAGAGACTGAGGTGGGGGAGGGAGAGACTGAGGTGAGGGAGGGAGAGACTGAGGTGGGGGATGGAGAGATAGGGTGGGGGAGGGAGAGATTGAGGTGGGGGAGGGAGAGATTGAGGTGGGGGATGGAGAGACTGAGGTGGGGAGGGAGAAACTGAGGTGAGGGAGGGAGAGACTGAGGTGGGGGAGGGAGAAACTGAGGTGGGGGAGGGAGAGACTGAGGTGGGGGAGGGAGAGACTGAGGTGGGGGGAGGGAGAGACTGAGTGGGGGATGGAGAGACTGAGTGGGGGAGGGAGAGATTGAGGTGGGGGAGGGAGAGATTGAGGTGGGGGATGGAGAGACTGAGGTGGGGAGGGAGAGACTGAGGTGGGGAGGGAGAGACTGAGGTGGGGAGGGAGAGACTGAGGTGGGGAGGGAGAGACTGAGGTGGGGAGGGAGAGACTGAGGTGGGGGAGGGAGAGACTGAGGTGAGGGAGGGAGAGACTGAGGTGGGGGAGGGAGAGACTGAGGTGAGGGAGGGAGAGACTGAGGTGGGGAGAGAGAGATTGAGGTGGGAGAGGGAGAGACTGAGGTGGGGGAGAGAGAGACTGAGGTGGGGAGAGAGAGATTGGGGTGGGGGGGGGAGAGACTGAGGTGGGGATGGAGAGACTGAGGTGGGGATGGAGAGACTGAGGTGGGGATGGAGAGATTGAGGTGGGGAGGGAGAGATTGAGGTGGGGGAGAGTAAGGGAGGGGCAGGAAAGAGAAAGTAGAGAAGAAGAATTAATTTTAATTTCCATTTGGCAAAATGGAATACATCAACTATGTACAAGAAGCTGAACAACAACTTCCTGCAGGTGCTGAATCAACCAGGATGCGCGGACTATGTGGGTCTGCGAGCCGCTAGCACAAACAACCTGACCGACCACTCTCAATAAGGAAGGCTGGCCTCAGCCCGGGCTGTAGGCATCACAGGTAAACTCTAATCTATATAACAGCAACACAGTGGGGACAAAAGCCAGCCTCCTGGCAGGTAGGTAGGTTTCCCTGGCCTATTCTATCACACATGATGGATTTAAGTGTTGAAATGTGTCAGTCTGAACTGGGAGACTTCAGGAGTTGCCTGGAGGTTATTCCGGGGATCAACGCCCCCGCGGCCCGGTCCATGACCAGGCCTCCCGATGGATCAGGGCCTGATCAACTAGGCTGTTACTGCTGGCCGCACGCAGTCCAACGTACGAGCCCGGCTGATCCGGCACTGACTTTAGGTATCTGTCCAGCTCTCTCTTGAAGGCAGCCAGGGGTTTATTGGCAATTCCCCTAATGCTTGATGGGAGGCTGTTGAACAGTTTTGGGCCCCTGACACTTATGGTGTTTTCCCTTAGTGTACCAATGGCGCCCCTACTTTTGATTGGGGGCATTTTGCATCGCCTGCCCAGTCTTTTACTTTCGTAGGGAGTGATTTCTGTGTGCAGATTTGGGACCATTCCATCCAAGATTTTCCAAGTGTAGATTATGATATATCTCTCCCTCCTGCGTTCCAACGAGTACAAGTCAAGTGCTTCCAAGCGTTCCCAGTAGTTAAGGTGCTTGACAGAACTTATACGTGCAGTAAAGGATCTCTGTACACTCTCTAGATCTGCGATTTCACCTGCTTTGAATGGAGATGCAAAGAGGATCTTCTCAAGTATTACTTAAATGGTTCAGCAGCTACGACAACTTTCACCATCTCTTAAGTGCTGCTTCAATATTCTATACGGCAATTACAGAGTGAGAACAAGAGCTAGCTGACAGCCGAGATGCAGGAGAGAGGGGAGAAAAGAGAATAAAGAGGGGTGTGGGAGTAGACAAGGGGAAGAGGGGGAGGGGTTCGAATTCGACTCGTTTCCGCACAGTTCGTCACGTTGAGAGGCTTAATTGTGAACTCGCGTTCTAAAACCGGTCCTGGTGGTGATCCTCAATTGTTGCCACTCACAATGGTGCGCCAAAACCAGAGTTACCAAGGTGTGAAGCCGAACACCTTTGTAACCTCTGTTGTAGACATGTGGTGGTGGTGGTGGTGTTGTGATGGTGGATGGGTGTGTGTGTGTGTGTGTGTGTGTGTGTGTGTGTGTGTGTGTGTGTGTGTGTGTGTGTGTGTGTGTGTGTAAAAATTTTGTAGTAATTTTTGTGACTATTATTAACTTGACCCTCATGCCCCTTCCTTACCAACCAATCACAGTCCCCTCCCCCACACTGTTACTTGCAATCAATTACTGCAATCAAAACTAAGCGTAAACCCACAAGCGCCACACAGGGTGTCACTTGCAACATTAACAACTTAAACTTCACAAATCTCAAGAAGCAAATAATTTTTTTCCCCTTTCTGAAAACAAATCGTGTTTTCGGTGTTTGACTTAAGAATAAATCCCAAAATATATCCACAGAACGTGGAGATTCTATAAATTTCTTCTCTTCCCCACCCTCCCTTTGCCCCCCCTTTTCTCCTGGGCCCCTTCTGCCATGGCACCCTGGTGACCCAGTGCCACGCCCAACAAACACGAGAATATATCACTTAACACTCCGCCATTTACCGCTGCCTCATAAAAGCTTTCTGGGATTTGAAGCAATAAATCTTCCGGTGTGTTTCGTCACCACTAGAGGGCAGCAGTAGCGATCAGTAGAAGCAGCAGTAGGAGCGACTACTAGATGGCAGCAGATGACAGTAGCGGTAGCAAGAACAACCCTAGAGGGTAGCAGTTGACAGTAACAGCAGGAGTGGCCACTAGATGGCAGCACATGACAGTAGCAGGAACGACCCTAGAGGGCAGCTGTTGACAGAAGCGGCAGCAGGAACGACCCTAGAGGGCAGCAGATGACAGTAACAGCAGGAGAAACGACCCTAGAGGGCAGCAGTTCACAGCAACATTGAGTCACTCTCAGTAACAAACAACAAGCCTTCACTACATTATTCTCCACACACGACATTCCCACTAACATTATCGCCACTTAGCCAAAACACAAACTAATTTCACGTTCTGGGTCACATTACTTTCGTGACTTTAATCTACGTGCGATGCATTAGCACCAATCTCGTCCACGGCTCTCTAGCTCTTAGGGGAAAAGCCTTGATGCCAACGATGAGCTCTTAGTCCACGGAGTTAGCGCGACTTTTGCCTTCCTGGGCTGAGATCTGATAACCTCGCATTTCGTACGCTTTGCAACTCCCTTACGAAGGCTTATGACCCCCCTACAAAGGCTTATGATCCCCTTACGAAGGCTTGTGACCCCCTACGAAGGCTTATGACCCCCCTACAAAGGCTTATGATCCCCTTACGAAGGTTTGTGACCACCTACGAAGGCTTACGGCTTCGCCTACGAAGGTTCTTGACCCCCTACGAAGGTCACAAAGTGGGAAAACATGGCAAGGAAACGGTAGAAGCGAAGCAGTAGCAGAAAAACAGTAGAGGCGAAGTAGCGGCGAAGCAGCGGCGAAACGGTAGCGGCCGCTCTAGCGACAATATCCACACCTGCTGAAATATTAATAGCATACCCTGACGTACAATTAATAAAACTGAGGGTCTGTAATGAACTACCGTACCACTGAACTTAACTCTTAAGGTTGCTATAAACAGTATTTGTTACACCCGTTTTTAAAACTTTGAAGTTCATATTCTACAATTAATGCTCTCTACAGTAGCGGCAACCGATATCTGTGGCATTCATTATTCATCGTAGTCTAAATTCGCTGCAATGTATAATCAATAATCTATAACATTGTTATAAGAAGAATGTCACAGTGTACACCGATGGATCTAAGTATGAATTAACTGGCAGGGCGACAACTGCCTTTTTATTTGACAAGAATTGTAGATATATTTAGTTAGGTAAAAGAATTAACAAATTGGCCTCTACATCACAAACCGTGTGATTTGCTATTGTAAAGTTGACTTACGAGAGTGAGCTCGACTCCTTGACCATTACCTATTCTGTCATGACTTGGAGAAGCAAGGTACAGCCATTAAATATTACGAGAGAAAAGCATTAATGTATAATTCTTATGGATGCCATTACACATTGATTTACTCCTACATGACGAAGATGATAGCCAACGAAATTACCTCGAAAAAAGATCTTTCATATAACCTTTATCTGTGTCGAGTATTATTATAGAAGGCAAATAAATCCGAATGTCATAAAAATACAGAAACAAGCCTAAGGAGAGCTATAACTATGATAATAGAACACGGATAAGAAGCCTAGGGAGAGCTATAACTATGATAACAGAACACAGATAAGAAGCCTAGGGAGAGCTATAACTATGCTAACAGAACACAGATAAGAAGCCTAGGGAGAGCTATAACTATGATAACAGAACACGGATAAGAAGCCTAGGGAGAGCTATAACTATGATAATAGAACACGGATAAGAAGCCTAGGGAGAGCTATAACTATGATAACAGAACACAGATAAGAAGCCTAGGGAGAGCTATAACTATGATAATAGAACACGGATAAGAAGCCTAGGGAGAGCTATAACTATGATAACAGAACACAGATAAGAAGCCTAGGGAGAGCTATAACTATGATAACAGAACACGGATAAGAAGCCTAGGGAGAGCTATAACTATGATAACAGAACACGGATAAGAAGCCTAGGGAGAGCTATAACTATGATAATAGAACACAAATAAGAAGCCTAGGGAGAGCTATAACTATGATAATAGAACACAAATAAGAAGCCTAGGGAGAGCTATAACTATGATAATAGAACACAAATAAGAAGCCTAGGGAGAGCTATAACTATGATAACAGAACACAGATAAGAAGCCTAGGGAGAGCTATATCTATGATAACAGAACACGGATAAGAAGCCTAGGGAGAGCTATAACTATGATAACAGAACACGGATAAGCCTAGGGAGAGCTATAACTATGATAACAGAACACAGATAAGAAGCCTAGGGAGAGCTATAGCTATGATAACAGAACACGGATAAGCCTAGGGAGAGCTATAACTATGATAACAGAACACGGATAAGCCTAGGGAGAGCTATAACTATGATAACAGAACACAGATAAGCACATTTACGGAGCAACCGACAATTTAAATCGACTGGCTGACGTATCTCCTAGTAACTAGCTTCAGGAATGGTTTACAAGTACTTCTGATAATCTGACATATACACAGACGATGATCAAAGCAATTGGTAAGTATAAGGCCATCGTTATGGTCACTCTTTTGAACACTGTGTTCTTGATAGCACCTTTAATGAAGAGCATAGTATGTGATACGTTAAGCTATATTTTTTCATGATATATATATATATATATATATATATATATATATATATATATATATATATATATATATATATATATACATACACACACACACACGAGTCTAAGGGTAACCGTGACCAGTGACACCTACGCTACTCTGAGACCTCTCTCCCTGCTTTGGTTGTTACCTTGCAACATTGCACAGCTCCTGATGACGCACTGAGAAGTGTGAAAGTACTCGAGCTAAAAACTGTCCTGCATATATATATATATATATATATATATATATATATATATATATATATATATATAAAGACGTGCCGAATAAGTAAAACTGGTCAATTAGCAAGAACTCGTTTAAAATTAAGTCCTTTCTAAAATTTTCATTTATACATTTAAAGATATATATTTTTTTATGAAACTTACCTAACCTTATTATAATAAGCACAATTTAATTTAGCCTAATCCAACCAAATATATTTTAAACAAGTTTACAATAATTTAATAATAAACACAATGAAACATTTTTTTTTTCGTTAGTTTCAGAATCATTTTTGAGAAATTATTCCATATACAAATTTTCGTTTGCCCTATTCAGCAAGAAGTGCGTTGCTATTTAAACCAAAATCGCAAGTTTTACTTATTCGGCACGACATATTACATATACTATTACATATTACTATTTTTACAGTTCCTCGATAATGTAAGAAATCACGAAAGTGCTAGAAATTTCACTATTTTTTCACGGTACTGATCTGGCCGTGGCTGGTCTCAGATGATGCTTGGATTCTAAACAGGTATGCAACAGGTAATACCAGAAAAATAGCTAAGACGTGTGATCAAGACGTGTTTTGAACTTGCCACAGTAGCAGCAACGGATACACGCAACTTGCAACGATACCCGAAAGATACCCGAAGAAAGCTTCCAGCAATCAACGTCCCCCGCTGCCCGGTACTAGACCAGTTCTCTTTGAAGGAACCAGGCTGTTACTGTTGACCGCACACACTCCAACATACGAGCCACAGTCCGGCTAGTCAGGTACTGTACACAGTAAATGGTTTAATTCCCTCTTGAGACAGCCAGAGGTTTGTTGTATTTTGCCTTGTGCACGGAGGGAAAGCATTGAAGAGTCAGGGACCTCTCACACTCAGAGTCCTCCCTTAGTCTACTCGTCGCGCCCCTGCTTTTCAGGGGAATTCTGTGTGATTTTGCTCAGGTTTGAGACTACTCCCTCCATGATTTTCCAGCTTTAAATTTTTATGTACCTTTCTCGTCTACATTGCAAAGAATACAGTTCAAGGGACTTCAAGCATTCCCAGTTGTTCAGATGCTTCACTGAGAGCATACGAGCAGTGAAAGTTCTCCGTACGTTTCCCAGCTCAACAATCTCACCTGCCTTGAAGGGCCGTTAGTATACAGCAGTATTCTAGTCGGAATAGAACAAGAGTCTTAAAAAATATCAACAGCTCAGCATCTTTGTCTTCAAAGTTCTAGTTATCCAGCTTATCATTTTCCTTTCAGCAGCAAAGGCAATATTGCACAGAGCCTGCACCAGCAGCAGCTGTACAGAGCCTGCAACAGCAGCAGCTGTACAGAGCCTGCAACAGCAGTAGCAACAGCTGTACAGAGCCTGCAACAGCACCACTACATGTAGAACCTAAACAGCAGCATCAACAGATGTAGAAAACCTACATCAAGAGCAGCAACACATGTAGAGCCCATAACAGCAGCAACAGATGTACAGCGCCTGCAACAATAGCAGGTGTGGAAGGGACATTAAAAACTTAAGACGGGACATCATGAGCACAGTTCTGCTCTTGTAGCGACAAATAGGTAACTACAAACATGTAATTACTCCTAAATAATCGGACGTGTGAATATGATTAACAAGTGGGGGAGGTGAAACACACCTGAGGCTTCCAAAGACCATACAGTACAATCACAGGTGTGGGAGAAGGTACACAACCAGAACAAGAATAGCCGAGTGTGTGCCTAAGAGGGGAATAATACGTAAACGAAGGTTGTAACATTAAAAGAAAGTGTGTGGAAAGGGTAGGCATCAACTAGATCGAACAGCGTTACACATACAGATAAAAAAAAAAAGAGGAGGGGTACACACTCACAACAACAGGTATGAGACAGGTTACAGACCTGTAGTAGAGAATGCAAACTACGCCATGTAGTAGCATGTTAACCAGGTGATATCCCAGTGGTTCGAGACCGTGCAGCAGGTAGTTGAGACGGAAGGTCAACACACACAGCGGCCGATACGACTTATGGCTCTGTTCCTGTACCGGGAGAGAAAAGAACACTGGTTAGTCCTTGGTTGAGAATTGGCATTCGTGAAAAAAAAAAGAGGCATACCTATAAAAACAGTGGGAAATTGGAGAAGCAGAGTGTGGTAGAAGGTATCATTAACAAAAGAAAGAAAGACTAGGATAATGAAGCTATTACAGACAAGTAATTCAAAGAAATAATAACATATGCAATATTTCCAGAGAGCTACCAAACATTAAGACGAGAAAGTGAATACATAGTAGTAGTAGTAGTAGTAGCAGCACTGATGACTAGAAACCACTGGAGATTTGAGAAATACGAAACTTGGAAATAAGGAAAGTTGAAGGAATATACAGCAGGCAATGTACTGCCCACACACACGAAAGTAATAGTAGCAGTGGCAGTGATGTATATAATCCACCACCAAGCAAAATGTCGCAAAGGGAAGAGGTGATCAGAAGAACAGGACACATATTGGAAACAGAGCAAACAGCAGCAACATGTGGGTATCTTTACAGATGGGGTTACAAGATTATGTATGGGGCACAAGTACGGTCACACCTTGAGTATACTCCACTTTCTTGGTTTGTCTGGCCCCCCCTCTCATCTGCGACTGCTTGACAGAGTAGAGAAGAGAGCAAGACGTCTCATCTCTCGCCTGGACCCATCCTGGATAGATCTGTCATTTCAGCAAAGACTTCAACACAGGAGTGATGTGGGTGGCCTTACTGTTATGTACAAGGCCAACATTGTCAAAGTACCACATTTGGCTTCACTTCGAGGACAGAGAGAAGGAAGCTTCTATACCATAAGACGGGCAGAAAGCAGCAACTTCACTCTGGTTGTACCCTTCTCCAGAACATCACTTCATCTGAGATAGTTTATCCCCAGGATGACTCGAGTATGTAACACATTCGTACAGCGTTATGATGTCAACGAAATAAAGTCAGTTGATCAAATGAAAATGTTGGCCCACAGATGGCTCCAACTTCATCCTGTTCCCTACTTATATGTCTCATAGCAATAAAAATGCTTTCAAATGAGCTGATGTAGGTAACAGCTCTTAGCTTGTCAATTAAGTTAGGAATCCTTAACTTGTAAATAACCTGTCAATAATGCTAGGGATCCTTAACCTAACCTTGTCAAACCCTGTGTAAAAAGAGGGAGAGAGAGAGAGAGGGAGAGAGAGAGGGAGAGAGAGAGGGAGAGAGAGAGAGGGAGAGAGAGAGGGAGAGAGAGAGAGAGAGAGTGAGTTTCAGTCTAGTGATATGCCTCATGAATACAGAGCACCGGGCGACCATGGGAGGAAAATTTACTCGCAGGATATGGAAAACTTGGCAACGTTACCGCTAGAGATGGGAAATTGTGTTCTGCGGAGGAGCCTCCATGCCGGAGTAGCGCTCTAAATCCTAGGAACTGGAGCTACCCTTTCCTTGCATCGAGCCTGATTGCTACCCATTCTCCATGGGCTCTATGACCCCTTCCAACCACTTCAGCATATCCCCATGAAGGCAATAATGTAGAGACTATAGCAACCCCCCTTCATCATCTCTCTCTCTCTCTCTCTCTCTCTCTCTCTCTCTCTCTCTCTCTCTCTCTCTCTCTCTCTCTCTCTCTCTTTCAGCTTTAACTTGCTTCAGCCTCGTGTAATTATAACCTAAGTTAGGTTTCACAAAAATTCCATTTGTAGACTTATTTTTTTTTATTTTGCCGCCGAAGCTGCCAGCTCACTGTGCCCCCATCCCCCATGTCCATTCTGTGGACAGAAGAGGCTAATCTATTACGTACCACACATCCATCCTGTGGATGGAAGCGCAAGAGTACATGGATACACATTATTATAATCAAAAAGAAGCTCTAAGCCACAAGGGCTATACAGCGCTGACATGGATACACAAAAGGCCAAGGAGTACATCTGCACATTGAAAGGAGCAGCAGAAGAATTGTGTTAAAATACAGCAACAACATACATCGCATCACTAGAGAATGGAAAGCTACCTGACAGCTGGAAAGCTGAAAGTGTGGTTCTGCTGTACAAGGAGGCAGAGAAGCTCAAAATTTCAGGCCAGTATTACTGACACGTATACTGTCCAAAATATCGTAAAAGTTAATCAGGAAAAGGATGACTGAGCATCAGCAAGAGGGACCGTTACAGAAAATCAGGCTGAATATAGGGAAGATAAATCCTGCCACACTAATTTACTGTAGTTCTATGACAGAATAACGTAAATTAAGCATGATAAGAACGGATCGACCGCATATTCATGGAGCACTGGACATTGTACCACAACAGATATTGAGTCACAATTAAGAGTAGTAAGGAGGAACGCATGGTAAAGTATTAGATTGGTTCAAGGAATACATTCAGTTTACTTGTGTCAACTTCTGGGGTCTCCTCCCTCGCGGTCCAGTTAGCCGTAATTTTTCTGTATACTAACGGCCCTATTGAAGGCAGTAGAAATTGCAGAGCTGGAAAATGCAGAAAGCCTACTTTGCCAATATAAATTCCGTCAAGCATCTGAACTACTGGGAACGCTGAAGTCTAAGGTCTGGATTCACTGGAACATAAGCGATAAAGGTAAATCCTAATTTACACCTGGAAAATCCTAGTTAGACTGACCCCTACCTGCTCACTGAAATATCTTATGTAGACTATGCAAAATACCAAGTAATTTAAGAAGTGGGTGCCAGAAGCAGATTCTCAGTCTGTGAATACTCAGTATCATTTTGTGAATACATATTAGTACAGCTTTCAGAGAGCAGTTGTGGTATACTTGGCATAATGATAATTAGGAACCAACCGTGGGAATTCATGACACCAATATATTATTCATTGTAATTAGGTCCCATGATCTATTTAGTAACCTGATAAGTTAAGACTCGGATCTAAAGTCGTCCGGAGTCGGATAGTGGTCCCCCAAAAAATAGTCAGGTACAGATTAAGTCTCGTTAGGAAACGAGACCTTGGCAGTGGTTAAGACCAGTCTAATTTAGTATCACTAAAATATGGGACTTAGACAGTAGTTAAGGCCAATCCAGTTTAGTATCATTACGAAGTCACGATCAGACAATATCTAGAAGACAGACACTGACCTAGGGCAGTATTTACGTCAGCTATCAGCAGCTTATCAATGTGTTAGCTGTTAGCTCCTATCAGCTGCCTAGGGTGGTGTCAGGAGCCCCCGTGTGACAAGCGTGGGTCGTGTTAAGTGTCTACCTGGTGGCCAGGTGGCGGTGACGCTGCCATCAATCTCTTAGGAAGCTGATGAGACAAACATCTCATAAACACTAGAAGCAGCTCGGTGCCTATCAGGTATCCTCCCTCCCCTCCATCCTTCCATCTTTCCTCCATCCTTCCATCTTACCTCCATCCTCCCTTCTTCCCTCCATCCTCCCTTCGTCCCTCCATCCTCCCTCCCACCACCCTGTTCTTCACGTAGCTGATAAACCCTTGATGGAATACACGACGATATCCTTATTGCCTTGGTAAAAGTCTCTCAGCTCAGACTGACCAATTTCAATATTTTATTTGGACCTCGTCAAACAGAACAGGTTAGCGACACACTGCTGATGCATCCAATTTTGCTGAGTAAAAAAATAATCGTTCACCGAGTGCCGCGTGGTTCACTGGTGAGAACATTCGACTAAGAGTCTCAAGGTTGTGCTAGTGGTCTGCAGGGCCCACATGGCCCTCAAAACCAGGCTCATTCGGCACCTGAAACAGAATTTTTTCGGTTTCTTAAAAACTGTGTTCGTTCCGGCATTATTGCCGATATCTGCTAGAAGAAGGTTGAATAGTCTAGGGCCACTTACGTTGCTTAACCGTATCAATGGCTCTCACCTCACTCCAGGAAGCTCTCTACATAGGAAAGGACAAGCGCTAGCACTCGCTACCTTATCTCAGAGATAAATTTCCCCTCATCCTAACGATTGCAAATCTTGCAACATTACATAGCTCCTGACGAACCACGAGAGAGAGAAAGATCAAGAGCTTAAGATTTCCATCCCCTGTGGCTTTTATATTATATACAATAATTTTTATAATAAACAATGAAATATACTTTTTTTTCGTAAGGTTCAGAATGATTTCTGCGAAATTATTCCATAAACAAATTTTCGCTTGCCTTATTAGGCAGGAAGAGCGTTGATATTTAAGCAAACGTCGCAAGATTTACATAATATATATATATATATATATACAGTGGACCCCCGCATAACGATTACCTCCGAATGCGACCAATTATGTAAGTGTATTTATGTAAGTGCGTTTGTACGTGTATGTTTGGGGGTCTGAAATGGACTAATCTACTTCACAATATTTCTTATAGGAACAAATTCGGTCAGTACTGGCACCTGAACATACTTCTGGAGTGAAAAAATATCGTTAACCGGGGGTCCACTGTATATATATATATAGTCAGACACGTATACGTATCTCACTTAAGTTACTATTGTATACAGAGGTTTGGGAGACCTGGTTTAGGAACAAGCCACGGGGGCGCTGACCCCCTCGCAACACACTTCAGGTAGAGCGGAAACCTCGCCTTCAAGTGTCTACCATACACTCCCAGAAAATTCATTTAAAAACTCTAAGTGACAAAGACAATTGCTAAAAATAGTGTAAAAAGCGTTAAAAAAATCTAAGTTTAGAAAATGAAAAAAAAATAAATAAATACGAAAATGCATATGGAAAAAAAATTCCTTAGCTTGGAAACCTTCTATAAAGTTCATCAGTCTGGAACTGAATGGCTTTTGATGCGAGGAAAAGGAGCTGCCCTCCCTTTCTCTAGATCAGACTTAAATGCTCCCATTCCCTGGGCAATGTATGACCCATACGGGTTTGGTACTTACCCATGAATATCAAGAAGAAGAAGAAGAAAAGGAAGAAAAAGAATGAAAGAAAAAATGAAAGAAAAAAGGAAAGAAAGAAAAAAGGAAAGCAAGAGGGAAAGAAAGAACGAAGAGAGCAATCTACTCAAAGCTGAATGTCATTTACGTACTGTTGCAACAGCCTCTCTTGCCTGATAAGCAATGCCCACTCCCTCGGATCAAGAGCCCTTCAGCAGCATCTATGCACCTTCCTGCCAGGAACAACTGTACTACACAATACCTGAAGACCAACTTCGCCAGAACTTAATTTACTGTCGGTATAACCTAATTATCACAACTTTCTGTTGTAAGTTGTGCCAGAGTACATATTAACCACCTGTTGGGGAACACCTCAAGACGATCTCGTGGGTGGAGAAGACGTGGGGGTCACCGCCCCCTGGTCAGGTCCCAGACCAGGCCTCCCGGTTGATAGCCTAATCAATCCGGCTGTTAGTACTAGCCGCACGCTATTTAGTGCATGCACTACAGAACAGAAAGGCACAATACAGTGACTGGAACAATACACAAATAACCATCACATAGGAAAAAGAAGATTGTGTATGTACTACAGCCCGGCTAATCAAGAACCGATTTGCGGAACTTGTAAAGTTACCCCTTGAAGATGGCTAGGGATCTGTGATTAATTCATCTTATGTATGAAGGGAATCTGTCGCAAAGTTTTCAGAGGAACTGATAGGATAGATAGGGACAGACAGTTAGAATTAAGAGAACCAGGATCTAGGGGATACAGGTGGAAACTGAAGAGAGATGAGAAATGCAAAGAAGTATTTTAGTCTCGAGGTGATTGAACACGGGAATGACCTGGATGAGACAGTGGTATACCTTGCCTTTGATTAACCTCTTATAAGTTTCGAGAGTTTTTCAACTCCTAGAGCGTTGTTTTAGACCAGAAGCCGAGTCTCGACCCTCGCAAACTCGGTGCACACACACACACACACACACACACACACACACACACACACACACACACACACACACACACACACACACACACACACACCGTGTACGTTAGTCCCATATTGGAGTATGCGGCACCAGTTTGGAACCCACACCTAGCCAAGCATGTAAAGAAACTAGAGAAAGTGCAAAGGTTTGCAACAAGACTAGTCCCAGAGTTAAGAGGTATGTCATATGAGGAGAGGTTAAGGGAAATCAACCTGACGACACTGGAGGACAGGAGAGATAGGGGGAGACATGATAACGACTTACAAAATACTGAGAGGAATTGACAAGGTGGACAAAGACAGGATGTTCCAGAGACTGGACACAACAACACGGGGACACAGTTGGAAGCTGAAGACACAGATGAATCAAAGGGATGTTAGGAAGTATTTCTTCAGCCAGAGTAGTCAGGAAGTTGAATAGTTTAGGAAGCGATGTAGTGGAGGCAGGATCCATACATAGCTTTAAGCAGAGGTACGATAAAGCTCATGGCTCAGGGAGAGTGACCTAGTAGCGACCAGTGAAGAGGCGGGGCCAGGAGCTTGGATTCGACCCCTGCAACCCCAACTAGGTGAGTACAACTAGGCGAGTACACACAGCGAAGGTGCTTGTATGTTTGAACACTGTCAGGTACCTGGTGGTTATGGACCACTGTGTCAAGTAGCTGGTGGTTATGGACCACTGTGTCAGGTACCCGGTGCTTGCGGACCACTGTGTCAGGTACCCGGTGCTTGCAGACCACTGCGGCCATGAGAGCTAATTAATCTGGTCCCAGCTAATGTTTCTCCCTCGTTACCCCGACACTGACAGATGACGGGTAGGTTGTACCTCTTCCACCCCTACCTCAACCTCCACCACCCCAACCTCCAACTCCACCATCCCCAAATCCACCCAACCTCCAGAGCTCTCGCCTCTTCCACTTAATGATTACAAGTTCAGCACAACTGGATACATCAGCGTTGTGTTGCTACAATTCTCTACATACTTGCACAGTGCAAACAAAAGCTAGCTAAATATCCTTGTCACACTCCATCACAGAGGATGGGTCACATAGTGCTGAAATGCGTCAGTCTGAGCTGGGAGACTTCAGTAGGGCAATGAGGATATGGACTGTTGTTTCACTGAAAATTCATCAGCTAAGGCAGCCTCAAAGGTTTCCTTCCAGCAGAGATGGAGTTGCTATCACTTGGGACTTACCATCTCTCAGGATGGCCTAGCACATGCACAAGAGCAATGAAATTTTGATTTGTACTCAATCATTACAGACCATGGAAACAAAATTTAAATACGAGGAAAGAAAAGCAGGAGGAAGTGGAGGAGGGCATTTAGACTCTCGATATATTAGAACTAAATTATCTGCCTTAGAATTCATATTTGCACTAGCCTTGTGACAAGCCCCCCCCCCCCACATACCTATATTTACATATAATTTCTCCGGTATGCATTCCCATACAACTTAGGCGCCAGTGGACTACTGAATTACGAGAATATGTGGGAGAGTGAGATACCATGGAAGGGAGAGTAAGATGGGAGGGAGTGAGATATGTAAGTGTGTTATGGGACAGCCACTACTTAAACCCCGGAGCAGCAACAGCGGCAGTAGCAGCAGGAGGATCAGCAACAGCAGCAACAAAAGCAGCAGCAGGATCAACAGCAGCAGCAGCAGCAGCAAAGAGGAGAAAAAGCAGAAAAAAGTAAGAAAAAGTACGAGGAGGAGGAAGAGGATGGTGAGGGGAGAAAGGAGGTAAAAGAAGAAACACAAGGAAGACGAGGAGGAAGAGGATCGGAGAAAAGGGATGGATAGGAAGGGGAAGAGGGATGGATAGGACGGGGAAGAGGGATGGATAGGAGGGGAAAGAGGGATGGATAGGAGGCAGATGAAGGACGGACTGATATAAAAAGAAAAGGTGTTGGCGCGATAAGAAAATTTTTGACAGGGAGAGAGGGAGGGAGAGAAAGAGAGAAAAAGAGAAAGAGAGAGAGAGAGAATCAGGAGGGAAGAGGTTGTCACCCTCGGAATGAACTGCCTCACCACCTCCCAAGTTCATCCATATTAAAGCCCACCTCAGTGCCTGGTCCAGGGTGCCACCCAAGTGCCACCGCTCCTCCATGAACTAGACGCACTACGCGACTTTTACGTCACACTGCACGCAGTACTCACCCTCAAGACCAAGTTATGGGAGCATCACACTAAACTATATTGTCCCCCTCGTAGAAATTACGAAGTTTTCACACACACACACACACACACACACACAGGAAGTATTTCTTCAGCCACAGAGTAGTCAGTAAGTGGAATAGTTTGGGAAGCGATGTAGTGGAGGCAGGATCCATACATAGCTTTAAGCAGAGGTATGATAAAGCTCACGGCTCAGGGAGAGTGACCTAGTAGCGATCAGTGAAGAGGCGGGGCCAGGAGCTCGGACTCGACCCCCGCAACCTCAACTAGGTGAGTACTAGGTGAGTACACACACACACACACACACATACACATACACACACGCACACGTACGTACGTTCGTTTTCACAGATTACAAGAAGTCATTACCAGTGCCAGACAGGAAAATGACCCATGTGGGTCATTCAGCGCAAGATGTGGTGGAGGCTCGATCCTCCGTCTGCTGAGTGCAACAGAAAACTTCACTTGGCGTTGCTAAAGTTATAGTATAATAAGTTAAATGCTTTATTTTTCACGCTACAATTTGCCTCTCTAGTACTGGCGACTTTATAAAGTTTTTGGGTTACTTTAATGGAGTTAACTTAAATCTGGCAAAGTCCTAAGTCGATCTATTAAGTTTTTTTTTTTAGTGAATGTTAACAAAGTTATGCTAGATTTCTATTTTTTTTTTGGGGGGGGGGGCAAAAATAAAATCTTGCATTTACAAAATCGTGTTTTTGAGAAAATCTCTCCGGATGTTCCACCCTCGTGACGTCGACAAGATCAATGAACGTTGATTCATACTGATATTTCAGGTTTTACCTCATTTCTGTGTTGTCTGTGTATGAACTTTCTCTGAACTGAAAACCAATACTGGAACAGGTTTTTGACCTCCGGGTTTTGCATGTCAAAAAGTTTTGTCACCTTTCTTTTTTTTCTCAAATTCTTAAAACTGTTTCTGTCTGGTATGAATGCTTTAGTTTCTAATTTTTCTGCGTAAATTTCCTTTCTTTTTTTTTTTACTGCGCAATTTAGCAACCTTCCTCTTGTTATTCCTGCTGTACATTCTTCTACGATATATATATATATATATATATATATATATATATATATATATATATATATATATATATATATATATATATATATATATATATATATATATATATTATTTTTATTATCACACTGGCCGATTCCCACCAAGGCAGGGTGGCCCGAAAAAGAAAAACTTTCACCATCATTCACTCCATCACTGTCTTGCTAGAAGGGTGCTTTACACTACAGTTTTTAAACTGCAACATTAACACCCCTCCTTCAGAGTGCAGGCACTGTACTTCCCATCTCCAGGACTCAAGTCCGGCCTGCCGGTTTCCCTGAACCCCTTCATAAATGTTACTTTGATCACACTCCAACAGCACGTCAAGTATTAAAAACCATTTGTCTCCATTCACTCCTATCAAACACGCTCACGCATGCCTGCTGGAAGTCCAAGCCCCTCGCACACAAAACCTCCTTTACCCCCTCTCTCCAACCTTTCCTAGGTCGACCCCTACCCATTGCCATATATATATATATATATATATATATATATATATATATATATATATATATATATATATATATATATATATATATATATATATATATATATATATGATGGTTCAATGTAGTTTTTCGGCATAGGCTCAGAAGTTCTCTGGTATGAATCTATTGATCGTCAAGTGTTTCCCGGTTCAAGGAAAATATATTAGTGAAGGATTTTCAAGGTTTTGCTGGTAACTGTTTCTTCCTCATCTGTTGAGTGAATACTTCAGCTGTAGCTGATAGCGACTTTCATATGGGGAAAATTAACAGAATTTTGTAGTCGCCACTTTTATTCGATGCATTCCCATCATCTCAGTTGATGGTTTTAACAGTAAAGTGTACACACGTTATATATTCAGAAGCCGAGACTCGAACTGTGGGAGCAAATAGGTTAGCGACACACACACACACACACACACACACACACACACACACACACATCGGGGGCCACGAGCTGTGAATCGACCCCTGCAATCACAAACAGGTGAACACACACAATGGAGCAGGGAGAGAGAGAGGACCTAGTAGCAATCAGTGAAGAGGCTGGGCCAGGAGCTTTGATTCGACCCCTGCGACCACAAATAGGCGAGTACACACACACACACACATACACACACATACACACACACACACACACACACACACACACACACACACACACACACACACACAGGTAAAAGTAGCACAATAAAGCCTAATGGATTCAATTTCTGAGTGTCAGCTGTGGCTGGATGCTGCACATTACGCTTGCAGGTGTTTCATCTCCACTCTTTGTTCAGTCACATTGACACACATGTTTTCAAGCTTTTGTTTATTCTCTATATAAAAATATTTGTCAGCAGAGTTCCCAGTGTCTTATGCTTCTTCAACCCATTATTATTATTATTATTATTATTATTATTATTATTATTAAGAGGTTTTCGTATTGCTATTTTTATAATTATTCATTAGTATTAATGTTATTACTGTTATTTTTTACTAATTATTATTATTATTGTGGTTTTCATCTTGCTATTTTTATAATTAAACATTAAAATCATTGTTATCATTATTTTTGTTACTACTCCTAATTATTATTATTATTATTACCGTCTTGTTTTCGCCTTTGTTTTGATTTCTTGTATTTTTATTTTATTTTAATTTTATTTTTGTCTGTTTTTAACAAATTTTTTTATTTTTGCCTTTTTTATGTTGTTGCTTTTGTTGTTGTTGTTGTGCTCTTTACTATTACATTACTACAACTAAAAAAAAGTAATTAAAATCACTTTTAAAAACACCTGAATTTCTGACCACTAAATTACGGAATTAATTATCTTTACAGTGAAAGATTTAAATTCAGTTTCAGTCAATATAATCAATGTTAATCTATGTTGATTACATTTTCAATTATTTCATTTTCTATTACTGCATTTTTTATCAATACATTTTCAGTTATTACATTTTCGATTATTAAATTCTCAATTAAAACTTCAATTAAACTTTGGATCATAATCAAATTTCTAATTATACGTTTAATGCACCAAATATCTGAAAGGGAGCAATCACCTTGATGTTGGGGCTCTTCATCCAGGGAACTGGATCTTCCCTACACTTCCTTCGATTCAAACCTGGTTGCAGACTTGGCTCTCACGACAGCCTGATCAACCAGGCTGTTGTTGCTACCAGGCACACACAATCTATACATAGGATTCTCGTCTGAGTATATTCGCTTTCTCGATCATGTTTTTCACCTGGAGGATACGTGAAGATTGATGGATTGTTTATATCGTCTTGCTGCTGTCCTCTGCACAGATGATCGTAGAATTGCGCTTAAATCGGCGAGAGACAACACACAGGAGGCTTTTAAAGATGGCGCGCCACACTCTAGCTCTTGACCCCCTATGTGGTCCTTAAAATATGGTGCTACAACCCTTAGCAGTGCACCAAAACACTGATGAGGTAGGCGAGTTGTAATGGCCGACTGTAGTTGGGTTTGTGGGTAATGGCTGAGCGAGGCGTCTGAGACCGGCAATGGTGCGACACACGTGATCGTGAGTGGCTGGGCTTATGGGTTGAACGTCGTAAGCCTCACTGAGAAAACCCACACTGCCGCGAAGATAATTCTAAGCCGGCTGGCTTAGGAGAAACCCACGAAATACTACAACACCACAAGGATGACAAGGAGCACTCAGAATGCTTGGAACTTGAATCACAAGCGATGAAGACTAGTCACGTGGCTTGCCTGAGTACTGGGGTAAGACACCTGGGTTAGTTGCTAGCTGGCTTATCTTAACCCTTCACACAGAATAGCTTGATAACTTCACACGATGAGCACAGCAGGGGTGGAAGCTGGCTTGGCAGGCAAAATAATTGGATGGAGTAGGCTAGGCTGGACTGGGCTCGGGTGTACTGACTCCCCCACCACAGACTGGAAGCTGGCTTATTTTGCAAACTCGGGTCAACCCCTCGGGAGTAATGCAAAAAAGCAGGAAACACTAATACAAAGAGACTGACCAGTGAATATGTAGAAGCTGGTAGAGTAGCTGGCTTGAGGTAGCTGGATGGGGTGAACCTCGGTAGTCGGTAGGCCTACTGGTCACACGAAATGGCCGTCTTGCTGGTCGACAACTTTATCTCCAGAAATCGCTGTAATCGTCAGAATTACAGGCTCACCGCTGTCACCATTTATCGTAAGGGTTCTTAAATGGAGATATCGTAGGTTGAAAGTAGACACACTTGTAGGATGGTAAATATATTGTCAGACTGAGATGAGAGATGGAGCCCGGTGCCAAGCCTGTTCACGTCTTGTAGGTCTGCCGCCGAGTGAGGGCGGGACAAAGGGATCACTGCCCATGTGTATGCCCATGACGTCACTCCAAGCCAAAGGCCTACGAGGGATCTCGTGTCTAAAGCACATGGAGGATACTAATATGCTATGCTATATAATACAGGGAATACAGGGATCAGCAACTATGCTGACAAACGCCCCCGCGGCCCGGTCCCAGACCAGGCCTCCTGGTGGATCAAGGCCCAATCAACCAGGTTGTTACGGCTGGCAGCATGCAGCAAACTGAGGGGACCTATAGCCTCGGTGAAGCAGATGAAAAGGTTTAGAGAACTCGTTAAATGTCAGAGGTACCCGACTCTTCAACGCCCCCCATCCGAGCATAAGGGGAATTACTGTAATAACAAACCTCTGGTTTCCTTGAAGAGGGAACAAGTCATCGGATCAGAGATGACTGCGTGCGGCCAGCAGTAGCAGCCTGGTTGATCATGCCTTGATCCACCCGAAGGCCTGGTCTGGGACTGGGCCGCGGGGGCGTTGACCCCCACCCCGAAGCATCCTCCAGGTATCCTTCCCCCTCTTATACCTCATTCCCCTCCCCCACCTCTCCCTCCTGTCTCATGAGATGGGAAGGTCTATACAGCTTCAGGGGGCGTTCCCCCTTTCTTCCTTCCTCCCCCTCCTGTCTCACTGGGGAGATGTCTTTGAAGTCCCAAAGGGAGGTCTCGCCCTCACTCTTTTTATCACCCCACTGTCCCTCCTAGGCCATTAGTGATGGAGCTCCAGCAGTAGTGAGGGTCTTGCCTCCATCCTTCTGAAGGGGAGTAGTCTACCCCAGGCCTTCCCTATCAATCCCCCTCCCAAACTCCTCCTCCTCCTCCCTTTCTCCTATGCTCCTCCACTCCTCCTCCAGTTCCTTTACAATTACCAAATATTCGCTGGTGACAAAATAATTATTTTCCATTTTTTTCCATTTTTCCATCACATCCATTCTTCCTCTCCTCTTCTTCCTTTGTTATTCTTCCTCCTTCACTTACTTCTCCTGTGTACGTTATTCACAATTTCTTCTTCTTATGCATGTCTTCCTGCACCTCTACCCCCCCCTCTCTTCCTCTCCATCCCTGGCTCCTCTACCTACTCTTCCTTTCTGCTTCCGCCTTCTCTTCTTGCTCATGTTCCACTACGCTTTATCCCCCTCCATAACCTCCTCCACTACCTCTACCTCCTCAACCTACATCTCTGTGCATGTAACTTGCACCTTAACTCATCATGATAGCCATCAGGAACCTGTCTAACACACCTCATGCCTCTCCTATCATCCCTCACTGCTGTGACTTGTTCTAAATCACTGCTGTGGTTTGTTCATCACTGCTTGTTCTAAATCACTGCTGTGACTTGTTCATCACTGCTTATTCTAAATCACTGCTGTGACTTGTTCATCACCGCTTGTTCTAAATCACTGCTGTGGCTTGTTCATCACCGCTTGTTCTAAATCAATGCTGTGGCTTGTTCATCACTGCTTATTCTAAGTCACTACTGTGGCTTATTTTCACTGTTGTGGCTTCTTACTTTGCTAAAGTTAGACCTAGTTTGGTTTACTTTTCTGTTTTACCAGCTAGAATGTTAAACATCACTTGACATCTTACCGAATTATACCAATGTGCAATCACCCTGTGACTGTATTTGTCAAATTTGTTTGCAAAACTTGTGTACACATCTGCATTTTGGTTTTCTTCCAATGTTTCCGTACCAGGTCCATCATGTTAACTAACATAATAGGCAGAATATCAGTAACAGGACCACATAGTTAACTAACATGATGGGCAGAATAAAAGTTAGTACCAGGATCACTCTTGTCATAGTGGTTTAGCAGTTGTGACAAACATGATCTTCCCGCTCTATACATTTATTCTAACTTATGGAGGTTATACTATTAAAGTCTAATCTAGTGTATCATCACCCTTACTGGTGTGTAGTTTTTTGCTAACGCTCTGCTGCCTCCCTTATTCTAAGGGACTTTGTCAGTACTCTTCAAGGTCTCTTGGTATTTCATCTACCTTTACCTTTGCTGAGTTTCGAGAGTCTGTCTACTCCCGAAGCTTGGCCATGGGCCAGGCTCCGGTTTAGATCTAGCACCGGACGAGCCTGGCGCTAGATCTCAACTTTTTCTCCAGAGACTACCGAGTGCTCGTGCTAGTGACATTTTGCACTTCTTTATAAATGTGGAATTCCACGAATCCGGTCCAGGTGTTGCACGAGTGGTCATGGTTTTCTAATTCATTTTAAATTCCTTGGGATTAGTGCTTGTGTCAGTTAGGTTATCTGCATGACCTTCAGAAGTAATGGAAAACTTTTATGTATTCTCCACCCTGGATTCCTTTAGTGGATTGCTGAAGATTGATTCTTATTCGTTATTTAGATTGATTTTTTTTTATGTCATCGTCTGTGTGTGAACTTTCTATGATTAATGGTCCAATTTATCTTAACTTGGATTTTGCATAGGTGTAGAAATGTTTAAGGTTTCTTGCAATATCCTTGACGGTTTTCGCGTCTCTTCTATCTGGTACTAAAACTTAAGTTTTTCTTCTATCTACGTATCTTTCCTTCTCTGTGACATTCACGTTTTTAAGCAATTCGGTAAAGCCCCCCCCTTTTTTTTTTCTTCTGTACATTGTTCTATGCTCTCTTCCTACATTTCATCTTCTATGTTTTCCCAGCGGTGTGTATTTTATATAGGCTTTGTATGCTTCTTTATTCAGTTTTTCTAAGCACTGGTGAGGGTTAGGATGCTCATGGCTTTCTCAGCGTACGTCTGAAACTTTTTTTTATTTTATCCCAGTCAATTCTCCGATTGTTGACGTTAAATTTACTGAACATCCCTTCCCGTACACAATTACCGAAGTTTACCACCTTTGACTTTATAGTCGTTTGTACTTCCATGATGCTGTGATGAGAACATATTCTCTTTGTGAGTGTTGATTACCACCTCGTTATTCGTGAAGCTTAAATCCATTGTATTTTCATACGTTAGATTCTGTTATCTGTTGTTTCAAAGTAAACCTTACACAAAGCCCCATTAGCTACCTGGTATGTATCTGTTGAGCTAAGGTGCTTCCAGGAACTACTATAGTGCAACGCTGTGATTTAAGAATTCCATTTCGTATTTTGGAGGCTGAAATCTCCGAGGAGAATTATATTATCAGTAGGGTTTTCGAGGTTTTCAAGGCAGCTTCCTATCCTCCTTACGTGTTCAGTAAACTCCTGCTGTTGCTGACGGTGGCTTGTATACAAGGATATGAGAGTGGTTTATATACAAGGATATAAGGTTGGTTTATATACAAGGATATGAGGGTGGATAATCCCTAGATTCTTGTTCTCCAGTATAATACCTACGACTTGTACTGTATCATCCGTTGATTTCAACGAGTTCCGCGCAGCACCAAGACAGTTTGTTCACCAACCCTCTTAGTTTAGTTTTCATGACTGCTGGCGTTGGTTGCACGCCATCACTGAAAACACAAACAGATTCAAGAACAGGCACAACAGAGTCTAGGAGGCTAGAACACGGTAAATGTTGATCAAGATATGTAAAGAGGGAGGGGAAAAGGGGGAGGGGAGGCTGTCTTTAGACCCCAACTAGATGAGTACAACTACCTGAGTACAGTTAGATGAACAGAACTGAGTAAATGCTCCAAGTAGCATGCTAACATGAGTACTACTAGATGAGTACAACCATGGGAGTACAAATTCAGTTAAGTGAAATTCATTCATTGTCATTGTCATTCTCTCTCTATCTCTCTCTCTCTCTCTCTCTCTTTCTCTCTCTCACACACACACACACACACACACACACACACACACATGCATGCACATCTAATCGACATGTGCCTAAGACCAAATGGTAACACACACACACACACACACACACACACACACACACACACACACACACACACACACACACACATGCATGCACATCTAATCGACATGTGCCTAAGACCAAATGGTAACACACACACACACACACACACACACACACACACACACACACACACACACACACACACACACACACACACACACACGTCCTCCCTAAGCTTAAAGGGGCACAGCTGACAGTGCAGCCAGGACTGAGTTTCTGTAGGTCAAGACAGCCATGGAAAGGCAGTAGACAGATTAAGAGAAAGGATGAAGAGTAATGAAGAAGGGACGAAGAGGAATGGATAAGAGATGAAGAGTGGAGGAGAAAAAAAAAAGGTAACTTGTAAACCAAAGCGTAAAATCAATCAAAAGTAGTGTACAGCAACACAAGAGGTAAACCTCTTCATACTGGCCCTATGATAGGGTCCCTCCGTTATTTGCATATCGAAATTGCAATTTAAAATTCGTTAGCAGACGCCTTAGGCCTTTCATATACTTTTGATATTCCTATGATATACCTTTGATATATTTCTGATATAACTTTGATATGCCCTTGATATACCTTTGATATGCCTTTAATATACCTATGATATGCCTTAAATATGCCTATGATATATACCTTTGATGAGTTTCCAGAGTTTTTCTACTCCCGGAGCCCGGTCTTGGGCTAAGCTCGTCTGGTCAACCAGGCTGTTGCAGCTGACGGCCGCTCGGAAAAGTCGAGATACGCACCTAACTAATCAGCCTCTTACCTCTGAGGATCTCACAGTTCTGATCTGAACTTTACAAAGACTCGACCTAATTGTTAGGTTAAGTAAGATTTGTCAGAAAACGGGACAAGTGTTTCCTGACGCGGGTCTTAGTCATATGATGACCTGCCACTGGAGCTTTTGGTCATCTGACCGAGATCTTCCGCTGGCTTACCGGACCACCCCTTTAAAGATTAAGGTAAATTATGTATATATAAACCTCCACCGGGAGGCCTGGTCATGGACCGGGCCGCGGGGGCGTTGATCCCCGGAATAACCTCCAGGTAACCTCTATAACGTCTATAGTCATGTAGATAATTGCTCAGAGAACCGACAAGTTGATAAATTAAGACACACAGGTAAACACGTGCAACACCTGGGTATCTTTACTGAGGAAACGCTTCACCACACAGTGGCTTCATCAGTCCTATACAAAGAAGAATGGTGAAGATCAGAAGGAGTTTGAGGTAATCAGTCCCTCAGTCAGTGTGGCGAAACGTTTCCTTGATAAAGATACCCAAGTGTTGCATGTGTGTCTAATTTATGTATACTGTTGTTTATCATTCTTATTATTCCTTCAACCACCACCATCACTACTACACAACAACCACCATCACTACTACACAACAACCACCATCACTACTACACAACAACCACCATCACTACTACACAACCACCACCATCACTACTACACAACCACCACCATCACTACTACACAACCACCACCATCACTACTACACAACCACCACCATCACTACTACACAACCACAACCATCACTACTACACAACAACCACCATCACTACTACACAACCACCACCATCACTACTACACAACCACCACCATCACTACTACACAACCACCACCATCACTACTACACAACCACCACCATCACTACTACACAACCACCACCATCACTACTACACAACCACCACCATCACTACTACACAACCACCACCATCACTACTACACAACCACCACCATCACTACTACACAACAACCACCATCACTACTACACAACAACCACCATCACTACTACACAACCACCACCATCACTACTACACAACCACCACCATCACTACTACACAACCACCATCACTACTACACAACAACCACCATCACTACTACACAACCACCACCATCACTACTACACAACCACCACCATCACTACTACACAACCACCACCATCACTACTACACAACAACCACCATCACTACTACACAACCACCACCATCACTACTACACAACCACCACCATCACTACTACACAACCACCACCATCACTACTACACAACCACCACCATCACTACTACACAACCACCACCATCACTACTACACAACCACCACCATCACTACTACACAACCACCACCATCACTACTACACAACCACCACCATCACTACTACACAACCACCACCATCACTACTACACAACCACAACCATCACTACTACACAACCACCACCATCACTACTACACAACCACCACCATCACTACTACACAACCACCACCATCACTACTACACAACCACCACCATCACTACTACACAACCACCACCATCACTACTACACAACCACCACCATCACTACTACACAACCACCACCATCACTACTACACAACCACCACCATCACTACTACACAACCACCACCATCACTACTACACAACCACCACCATCACTACTACACAACCACCACCATCACTACTACACAACCACCACCATCACTACTACACAACCAACACCACCAACACTACTACACAACACCACCATCACTACTACACAACACCACCATCACTACTACACAACACCACCATCACTACTACACAACACCACCAACACTACTACACAACACCACCATCACTACTACACAACACCACCATCACTACTACACTACACCACCATCACTACTACCCTACACCACCATCACTACTACACAACACCACCATCACTACTACACAACACCACCATCACTACTACACAACACCACCATCACTACTACACAACACCACCATCACTACTACACAACACCACCATCACTACTACACAACACCACCATCACTACTACACAACCACCACCATCACTACTACACAACCACCACCATCACTACTACACAACCACTGTCATCACTACTACACAACCACCACCATCACTACTACACAACAACCACCATCACTACTACACAACAACCACCATCACTACTACACAACCACCACCATCACTACTACACAACCACCACCATCACTACTACACAACCACCACCATCACTACTACACAACCACCACCATCACTACTACACAACCACCACCATCACTACTACACAACAACCACCATCACTACTACACAACCACCACCATCACTACTACACAACAACCACCATCACTACTACACAACAACCATCACTACTACACAACCACCACCATCACTACTACACAACCACCACCATCACTACTACACAACCACCATCGCTACTACACAACAACCACCATCACTACTACACAACAACCACCATCACTACTACACAACAACCACCATCACTACTACACAACCATCATCACTACTAGACAACCACCATCACTACTACACAACCACCATCATCACTACTACACAATCACCGTCATCACTACTACACAACCGCCACCATAACTACTACACAACCACCATCACTACTACACAACCACTGTCATCACTACTACACAGTCACCACCATCACTACTACACAATCACTGTCATCACTACTACACAACCACCATCACTACTACACAACCACCACCATCACTACTACACAACCACCATCACTACTACACAACCACCATCACTACTACACAACCACCATCACTACTACACAACAACCACCATCACTACTACACAACAACCACCATCACTACTACACAACCACCATCACTACTACACAACCACTGTCATCACTACTACACAGTCACCACCATCACTACTACACAATCACTGTCATCACTACTACACAACCACCATCACTACTACACAACCACCACCATCACTACTACACAACCACCATCACTACTACACAACCACCATCACTACTACACAACAACCACCATCACTACTACACAACAACCACCATCACTACTACACAACCACCATCACTACTACACAACCACTGTCATCACTACTACACAGTCACCACCATCACTACTACACAACCACTGTCATCACTACTACACAACCACCGTCATCACTACTACACAGTCACCATCACTACTACACAACCACTGTCATCACTAATACACAACCACCGTCATCACTACTACACAGTCACCACCATCACTACTACACAACCACTGTCATCACTACTACACAGTCACCACCATCACTACTACACAGTCACCACCATCACTACTACACAACCACCATCACTACTACACAACCACTATCATCACTACTACACAGTCACCACCATCACTACTACACAACCACCACCATCACTACTACACAACCACCATCTTTACTACAGTGATCAGCACCACCTTCACCCACCCTTATCACCACAACCACCACCATGATGACTACTACAATCACCACCATTGAACGTTCAAAGACCACCATCTTTACAAACATTACCGCTACCATACTTGCTACCGCAACTTCCACAATCCTCACTCCACCACTATTCTTGCTACCACAATCACCCCAAACCTTATTCCCAGGACCACCACCATCCATACTCCCTCGGTCAACACCATCCATATTCCTTCAACCACCACCATCCACACTCCCTCAATCACCACCACCCATACTCCAACAACTACCACCATCCACACTCCCTCAACCACCACCATCCACACTCCCTCAACCACCACCATCCATACTCCCTCAACAACCACCATCCACACTCCCTCAACAACCACCATCCACACTCAACAACCACCATCCACACTCCCTCAACAACCACCATCCACACTCCCTCAACCACCACCACCCATACTCCCTCAACCACCACAACCCATACTCCCTCAACCACCACAACCCATACTCCCTCAACCACCACAACCCATACTCCCTCAACTACCACCACCCATACTCCCTCAATCACCACCACCCATACTCCCTCAATCACCACCACCCATACTCCCTCAATCACCACCACCCATACTCCCTCAACCACCACCATCCATACCCCCTCAACCACCACCATCCATACCCCCCTCAACGACCACCACCCATACCCCCTTAACCACCACCATCCATACCCCCTTAACCACCACCATCCATACCCCCTCAACCACCACCATCCATACCCCCTCAACCACCACCATGCATACCCCATCAACCACCACCATCCATACCCCCTCAACCATCACCATCCGTACCCCCCTCAACAACCACCACCCATACCCCCACAACCACCACCATCCTCACTCCGTCAACAACCACCACCCATACCCCCTCAACCACCACCATCCTCACTCCCTCAACCACCACCACCCATACCCCATCAACCACCACCATCCTCACTCCCTCAACCACCACCACCCATACCCCATCAACCACCACCATCTTAACCCCCACAACCAAAAAATCTCACCTTCATACATTTTTCTCAAAATCTGCTTCATTTATTCTCAAACGTCTACATGATCAAATCATGCTGGTCCTGCCTCTCTTGGTTCCCCTTAAGGCAATGTTCTTTTAGATTGAAATTTGAGAGTATCCGTGTTATTAGAAAAAGATTTATTGCCAATATATTATTATTAGTTTTATTTACGCTTATCAATGGCCCCTCTGCGCCATTTAAGACGTCAGGCTAATAAATCAAGGGCCCCATTATACGTTTCTGCCGTTTTTAGGTAATAGAGTATATTGTATGTTATTATTTTGTTTGCCAGAGTTTATATATTGTATTTTATACTGTATGGTAAACTGCATACGTTAAACTGTACGTTTTACCGTAAGCTATATTGAAATTTATACGCTAAGGCTTTCAATTTCTATCCTGTAAGACAAAGATTGATGCAGATAATATTGATGTATCAGTAGTATCATCAAAAGTAATATATTCCCTTTTACAATGTATTACCATAGGTGATATTACTATAAATATTCTGAGTATTTACACCTTAAGGTTACCGGAAGTTGATTATTGGGGGCCAGTGCCCCCGCGGCCCGGTCCCAACTCAGGCATTCTGGCTGACAGCCTGATCAATCAGGCTGCTGGTACTGGTAGTATTCAGTCTAAGCTAAGAGCCGCAGCTCAGCAGATCAGGAGCTGACACGAGGAAATTATCAAAAGTTTCCCCTTAAAGAGAATTTCGGTAGTTTCCCCTTATATATGGAGACAAAAAATACTATAATTTAAAAGGCTTAAATTTCGACTTTCTAAATATGTATGGAACTGATACACGTCTCTATAGCTGTGTCACCCACATTAGCACATTTACGAGAATTCTCAGGATTTTTTTCCTTTACATCTTGCTTGCTTCTCCTATGGGCATTACTGGTACGATCATCTTATCTGTCCCCTCCACCAAGTAGCAAGGCTGTATCTCTCTATCTCTACATCTACCACTATGTATCTCTCTCTGTATCTCTACATCTACCACTATGTCTCTCTCTCTCTATCTCTCTCTCTTTCTCTTCTCTCTTCGTTCCAAAAAGGACATTCCCAGTCTAAATGCGTCGGTGAAAGGGTCGAGTTTTTCTTTTAGGACGGCGTCGACTTAAGCGTTGATTAGTAGATCGATTTGGGGATTGTGAGACGTTGAATAAAGTTCTGAGATGAGCGTCGAGTGTGATGTCAATTCTGGCATCGAGTGTAGCAGTGTGTGTAGCGTCGATTCAAGCAGTGAGTGTAGCAGTGTGTGTAGCGTCGATTCAAGCAGTGAGTGTAGCAGTGTGTGTAGCGTCGATTCAAGCAGTGAGTGTAGCAGTGTGTGTAGCGTCGATTCAAGCAGTGAGTGTAGCAGTGTGTGTAGCGTCGATTCAAGCAGTGAGTGTAGCAGTGTGTGTAGCGTCGATTCAAGCAGCGAGTGTAGCAGTGTATGTAGCGTCGATTCAAGCAGTGAGTGTAGCAGTGTATGTAGCGTCGATTCAAGCAGCGAGTGTAGCAGTGTATGTAGCGTCGATTCAAGCAGTGAGTGTAGCAGTGTATGTAGCGTCGATTCAAGCAGTGAGTGTAGCAGTGTATGTAGCGTCGATTCAAGCAGTGTGTGTAGCGTCGATTCAAGCAGTGAGTGTAGCAGTGTGTGTAGCGTCGATTCAAGCAGTGAGTGTAGCAGTGTATGTAGCGTCGATTCAAGCAGTGAGTGTAGCAGTGTATGTAGCGTCGATTCAAGCAGTGAGTGTAGCAGTGTATGTAGCGTCGATTCAAGCAGTGAGTGTAGCAGTGTGTGTAGCGTCGATTCAAGCAGTGAGTGTAGCAGTGTATGTAGCGTCGATTCAAGCAGTGAGTGTAGCAGTGTATGTAGCGTCGATTCAAGCAGTGAGTGTAGCAGTGTATGTAGCGTCGATTCAAGCAGTGAGTGTAGCAGTGTATGTAGCGTCGATTCAAGCAGTGAGTGTAGCAGTGTGTGTAGCGTCGATTCAAGCAGTGAGTGTAGCAGTGTATGTAGCGTCGATTCAAGCAGTGAGTGTAGCAGTGTATGTAGCGTCGATTCAAGCAGTGAGTGTAGCAGTGTATGTAGCGTCGATTCAAGCAGTGAGTGTAGCAGTGTATGTAGCGTCGATTCAAGCAGTGTGTGTAGCGTCGATTCAAGCAGTGAGTGTAGCAGTGTATGTAGCGTCGATTCAAGCAGTGAGTGTAGCAGTGTATGTAGCTTCGATTCAAGCAGTGTGTGTAGCGTCGATTCAAGCAGTGAGTGTAGCAGTGTATGTAGCGTCGATTCAAGCAGTGAGTGTAGCAGTGTGTGTAGCGTCGATTCAAGCAGTGAGTGTAGCAGTGTGTGTAGCGTCGATTCAAGCAGTGAGTGTAGCAGTGTATGTAGCGTCGATTCAAGCAGTGAGTGTAGCAGTGTGTGTAGCGTCGATTGAAGCAGGGTGTGTAGCGTCGATTCAAGCAGTGTGTGTAGCGTCGATTCAAGCAGTGTGTGTAGCGTCGATTAAAGCAGTGTGTGTAGCGTCGATTCAAGCAGTGTGTGTAGCGTCGATTCAAGCAGTGTGTGTAGCGTCGATTCAAGCAGTGTGTGTAGCGTCGATTCAAGCAGTGTGTGTAGCGTCGATTCAAGCAGTGAGTGTAGCAGTGTATGTAGCGTCGATTCAAGCAGTGAGTGTAGCAGTGTATGTAGCGTCGATTCAAGCAGTGAGTGTAGCAGTGTGTGTAGCGTCGATTCAAGCAGTGAGTGTAGCAGTGTATGTAGCGTCGATTCAAGCAGTGAGTGTAGCAGTGTATGTAGCGTCGATTCAAGCAGTGTGTGTAGCGTCGATTCAAGCAGTGAGTGTAGCAGTGTATGTAGCGTCGATTCAAGCAGTGAGTGTAGCAGTGTATGTAGCGTCGATTCAAGCAGTGAGTGTAGCAGTGTATGTAGCGTAGAATAAATCAGTGAGTGTAGCAGTGTGTGTAGCGTCGATTCAAGCAGTGAGTGTAGCAGTGTATGTAGCGTCGATTCAAGCAGTGAGTGTAGCAGTGTATGTAGAGTCGATTCAAGCAGTGTGTGTAGCGTCGATTCAAGCAGTGAGTGTAGCAGTGTATGTAGCGTCGATTCAAGCAGTGAGTGTAGCAGTGTATGTAGCGTCGATTCAAGCAGTGTGTGTAGCGTCGATTCAAGCAGTGTGTGTAGCGTCGATTCAAGCAGTGAGTGTAGCAGTGTGTGCAGCGTGGATTCAGTGTGTGTAGCGTCGATTCAAGCAGTGAGTGTAGCGTCGATTCAAGCAGCGAGTGTAGCAGTGTGTGTAGCGTCGATTCAGTGTGTGTAGCGTCGATTCAAGCAGTGAGTGTAGCAGTGTATGTAGCGTCGATTAAAGCAGTGAGTGTAGCGTAGATTCAAGCAGTGAGTGTAGCAGTGTGTGTAGCGTCGATTCAAGCAGTGAGTGTAGCGTCGATTCAAGCAGTGAGTGTAGCAGTGTGTGTAGCGTCGATTCAGTGTGTGTAGCGTCGATTCAAGCAGTGAGTGTAGCAGTGTATGTAGCGTCGATTCAAGCAGTGAGTGTAGCAGTGTGTGTAGCGTCGACTCGGACGTCGTGTGGGCCAGCCAGAGGTCGAGGGAGGCCGCCGTCACACTAAAATATTGGTCATGGCTGAGAGATAAGAAAAACAAGTCGTAAATCACCTTTCTCCTCTATATTTCTCCCTAACTTACCACTATCAATGTGTCAGAGCTTATGACAGGTGCGTCCGTGGGCGGGGGCGTGGGCGTGCCGTGGGCGTAAGTGGTGATGATAGTGGTGGTGCTGATGATGGTGGTAGTGTAGTGATGGTGGTAGCATGGCGATTGTGGTGGTTGTGAATAGTTTGTATAGCGGAAGTGTACTGATCGTAAATCGAGTAATAAATTGATACAAAAATAAATAATGATGAATTCAGTACCCCAAGGCACGATCCTGTCGCCTTTGTTGTTTCTCATATAGATAAAAACCTCTCCCCACAGCTCCCGTAGCATCACTGGCGGAAGAAGCCAAAATAAGCACGAAATGCACAGCAGGTCAGTGGGTTTATTTTGGGTCTAACAATATTACATTACGTATAAACTACACTTTGTATACCACAAAAACAAGAAAAGAAATAACGTTGTATTGTAGCAAATTACCCTTAGTAGCAGACTAAGTGGATATATACAAAGTCTTCCAGTGGGCAGTAGAAGATAACATGAAGTCCAGTCGTGACAAATTCCAATTGCTCAGATATGGAAACAACATGACGACCCCCAATAGAGACTCGATACACAAAACACGGGAAGATTTGGAACGATCTGGGAGTAATGTTCTCAGCTGACCTGTCGTTTAGAGAACACAATAGGGCAAATGTTATGAAAGCTACCTGAGAGATGACTGAAGAATGCTTGCACGGATCAGCGCCCCCGCGACCCAGTCACAGACTAACTGGAGGAGGCGAGTGTAATGGGTGTGTGAAGGCGAGGCTGGTCTAGTAGGCTGTGTGTGGGGGGAGTATAAGGGGTGTGGGAGGGCGAGGCTGGTCTTGTAGGTTGTGGGGGGAGAGTATAAGGGGTGTGGGAGGGCGAGGGTGGTCTTGTAGGCTGTGTGGGGGGAGTATAAGGGGTGTGAGAGGGCTAGGCTGGTCTAGTAGGCTGTGTGTGGGGGGAGTATAAGGGGTGTGGGAGGGCGAGGCTGGTCTTGTAGGCTGTGTGTGGGGGGAGTATAAGGTGTGTGGGAGGGCGAGGCTGGTCTTGTAGGCTGTGTGGGGGGGGGAGTATAAGGGGTTTGGGAGGGCGAGGCTGGTCAAGTAGGCTGGCCAACCCAACCACAATGCGCCGCCATCTGATCCCCCTTAATGGTAATTCGTAAGACAAACAGCGGCCATCATGTCAACAAGAAAAAAATCTATATTTGGATGTTGTGTGAGCGAGGCAGCAGGACGAACAGCAGCTGTAGCAAAAACAGAAGCAACTGCAGCACCGCCACTACCATCGGCAGTAGCAGAGGAAAGAACAGCAGCTACAGCAGCAGGTGCAGTAACCACCACCACCAACAGTAGCAACAGCAGAGGTCTGATAAGCAGAAGCAAGATGTAAATCGACAGCAACAGTGACAGGAACAGCAGAAGAAATTATTTCAGGGTAGGAGGCAGTAGGAGAGACAACAGAGTGAACAGCAACATTATTACGACTACAGCAGCAGCGGCGGCAGAGGGGAAAAAAAGCAAGAAAAACAGCAGAAGCAACAGCATTACAACATGTACAATAGCAGCAACAGCATAGTAGTATTAGTAGAAATATTTACAGAACACTTTGCAAAAGTCACTCAGCGCTCATACCATGAACACACACAACACGCCATCAAAACAAGGGTAAACTTAACAAATAATAAAATCCAGGCACAAACACTCCACACAAATAAGCACTATCATTCCAGGTTAAAATAACCACCATCGCGGCTGCGGGAGAGAGAAAAGGCAAGAGTACTAACGTTAAACAGTACCAAGACCAACGCGAGCAGCAGCAGCAGGCAAAACAGCAGGGAGAAGCAGCAGCAGCAGGAGTGGCGGCAACGGCAGCAGCAGCAGGGAAGGGCGCTGTCGGCCACACTATCAAAGAATTCAAAACATTCCTGCGCATTGCAAAAATTCCATCACCATGATGAAACATGAGATTCCATTCGAAATATTCAAGGATACGCGAATTCTGAGGCTATCGCTCGCGTGTCGCGCTGCGTGGCGGCGCGAGAGCTGGGCCTCTCCGCAAGCGTGCTGGTGACGACACCGGCGCGAGTGCCAGAGGAACGCGACGAAACACACTGACAACTGACAATGGCCTGCGGGTACTTGTGATCAAGACGAATTAGCTTCATTTACATTTTTATTCACAGATTGGAGCAACAAAGTGGTGGAGAGGTGCGTGGCTGGGTGGCTGGGTAGCTGGCTGGTTGGCTGGTTGGCTGGCTGGTTGGCTGGTTGGCTGGCTGGCTGGCTGGCTGTAGCTGTGTGGCTGACTGGCTGTAGCTTTACTGGCTGTGACTGGTTGTAGCTGGCTGTGTGGCTGGCTGCTTGATTAGTTAGTTGGCTGGCAGGCTAGTCGTTTGTGTCTCGCTGGCTGGCTGGCTGGCTGGCTGGCTGGCTGTCTATCTGATTTGCTGTCTAGATACCTGCCTGCCTTTTTACCTATCTAGTCTGACTGGCCGACTTCCTCTAGCTGGATGGCATGCTGGCCTGGTTGGCCTTCCTGGTGAATGGAAGGCAATCAGAGCCTAAGAAGAGAGAGGACAGCTTTAAATCCCATGGACTCAAAACCCTTCACCAGCCTCGATGCACCATCCTAGAAGGGGTCACAATCCGCGTAACGTCCACGGTCATCTTAAATTTTCCCAGCGTGAAGCAGACCCAAGAACAACAATTCAGAGGCGAAGGTATTCAAAGCTAATCAATTTAAGATGTAAGAATCCTCTAAAGACCTGGCGTCTGAGGCTCCAACAAAATGCAAGACTGCCAATTTAGGAGCTGACATTTATTAACGCGACAAATACAATGAAGCTTGGCAACAATTAAGGTCCGGGGAGATAAGATTTCTCCCCAATTTTTCAAGGTCCAGGGAGATTCTTTAGAGTCTGAGCGGGAGAGGCTTGGTGCATGAACTAACGGTTTGGGAGACTGAACTAAATCTTGGGACCTGAGTTAAGTTTTAGAGCCAAGGAGCCTCGACTGACTTCTAGTCGTGGAGACCGGACTAACAGTCGTGGAGACAGTACACACACTTGGAGTCTTGACTAAAACCTGCAGGCTGATCACGGGTACACCACAGGTAATGCTAACAGTCTTCGAACACCAGCAATCGTTTCTTGTGGACGGAAATAGGAGAGAACACAGATGCACAAAGACCTAGGAACTAGTCCCTAAATGGCGTGTGTGTGTGTATATATATATATATATATATATATATATATATATATATATATATATATATATATATATATATATATATATATATATATATATATATATATTATACCTACAAGTAAAAAAGAATGAGAAGATGGAGTGGTAGGGTAAGTGGAATATTCAAATGGCTTAAGGAAGAAATCCAAATATTCTTCCTTGAAGCCTTTTTATCCACTTCTCTGAGGTAATGAGTCCCACAATTTCCACCAGAGGTGGA
>NC_091338.1:5059342-5081842 GCF_038502225.1 Cherax quadricarinatus
TTTCTCCCTTACTACTCTCTTTACATCATCATTCCACCAATCGCTCCTCTTCCCTCCTGCACCCACTTTCCTGTAACCACAAACTTCTGCTGAACACTCTAACACTACATTTTTAAACCTACCCCATACCTCTTCGACCCCATTGCCTATGCTCTCATTAGCCCATCTATCCTCCAATAGCTGTTTATATCTTACCCTAACTGCCTCCTCTTTTAGTTTATAAACCTTCACCTCTCTCTTCCCTGATGCTTCTATTCTCCTTGTATCCCATCTACCTTTTACTCTCAGTGTAGCTACAACTAGAAAGTGATCTGATATATCTGTGGCCCCTCTATAAACATGTACATCCTGAAGTCTACTCAACAGTCTTTTATCTACCAATACATAATCCAACAAACTACTGTCATTTCGCCCTACATCATATCGTGTATACTTATTTATCCTCTTTTTCTTAAAATATGTATTACCTATAACTAAACCCCTTTCTATACAAAGTTCAATCAAAGGGCTCCCATTATCATTTACACCTGGCACCCCAAACTTACCTACCACACCCTCTCTAAAAGTTTCTCCTACTTTAGCATTCAAGTCCCCTACCACAATTACTCTCTCACTTGGTTCAAAGGCTCCTATACATTCACTTAACATCTCCCAAAATCTCTCTCTCTCCTCTGCATTCCTCTCTTCTCCAGGTGCATACACGCTTATTATGACCCACTTCTCGCATCCAACCTTTACTTTAATCCACATAATTCTTGAATTTACACATTCATATTCTCTTTTCTCCTTCCATAACTGATCATTTAACATTACTGCTACCCCTTCCTTTGCTCTAACTCTCTCAGATACTCCAGATTTAATCCCATTTATTTCCCCCCACTGAAACTCTCCTACCCCCTTCAGCTTTGTTTCGCTTAGGGCCAGGACATCCAACTTCTTTTCATTCATAACATCAGCAATCATCTGTTTCTTGTCATCCGCACTACATCCACGCACATTTAAGCAACCCAGTTTTATAAAGTTTTTCTTCTTCTCTTTTTTAGTAATTGTATACAGGAGAAGGGGTTACTAGCCCATTGCTCCCGGCATTTTAGTCGCCTCATACGACACGCATGGCTTACGGAGGAAAGATTCTTTTCCACTTCCCCATGGACAATAGAAGAAATAAAAAAGAACAAGAGCTATTTAGAAAAAGGAGAAAAACCTAGATGTATGTATATATATATATGCATGTGCGTGTCTGTGAAGTGTGACCAAAGTGTAAGTAGGAGTAGCAAGAGATCCCTGTTATCTTAGCGTGTTTATATATATATATATATATACACACACACACACAAGCCTCTTCCGACCCTCTTCAAAAGTTCATCATATGTGTATTCTATTAGAAGTGTGTAGGCGCTATTTTTAATGTAAAAATGGTATAGTATCATATCATATAGCCGGGTTGACCAGGTTAGCACCAGATGAGCCTGACCCATGGCCGGGCTCCGAGAGCAGAATGACTTTTGAAACTAAGGTATTTTGCTTGATGCTGGTTAGTGACTCTTGATCCGAGGAACTGGACTTATCCTCCCCTTCCTTGGATCAGATGTGAATGCCTCCCATCGCTCAGGTGCTATGCGACCCCTAATGATTTAGTGCTTTCCCCTGATTAAAATGAATCTTTAGTGATTGACTGATCTAATAAAAGGCTTTGTAGGTTCAAGTTTTGTTCTGACTCGGTACAACAACTGGAGAATGCTTCTTCTGATAAGTTTGAAACTTATTGTACTGATTTTTTTTTTAGGGCGTCTAAGATTCAATGTGTCATTACTCAATTTGCTTTTTTCTCTCTAAAATAACCGAAGAATGTTACTTCTGGTCAGAATTACTCCACAGGGATAAAAATTATATAGTTATTCTAGGTTAATTCTACATAGGTAATACAACTTTTGTGAATTTCTAACATGTGACCCCAAAAATTTATGTACTAAACGCTTATATTAAAACTACCTAATTAAACGCGTACTTGTTCCCTTTAACATTAAACGCTGGTCTGTTACAGAGAAAAGTTTTGACTGAGGATAACAGGTAAATAATTCGATAATTTCTGAGTGTCACGTTTAATTAGCTTCAGTTTTCAATACAGAGAACTGGATAATACAAATTCTGAGCGGCTTCAAACTTAATGTGCTATTGTATTTTAGAAAAGAATGTCTCTTCAGCTTGGCTTCAAACCTAGTGCTTATTAGTGGAGGGTCAGAATTAATTTTTACTTGTAAAAGTCAAGACGGAAACATCGTCGTAGGCATCTATGTGCTGGTTATTTGTGTCTTGTTCCCGTGACGGTATTGTGACTTTCGTTACTTGTGTATGTTCTAATTTACCATTTTTATTTAAAAAAATCACAACAGTGTTTATGTGTTAACTTGTAAATATTACTCCTGCTTCGCTACGGTACTTCAACCATAATATTTAACTGCATCAACAACTTCTTACCCTAAGAGAACACAAGTGTAACTAATGTGACATTTTGTGGTAACGTTTCGCTCTCCAGGAGCTTTGTCAAGCCGTTACAAAGCTCCTGGAGAGCGAAACGTTGCCACCAAAAAATGTCACATCAGTTGCACTTGTGTCCTTTTACTTGACATATTGTCGGTAATTCTACCAACATATATACAATTTCTTACGTCACCGTTCATTTCATGTACACTGAAGTACAAAGGACTGGGGTTATACAGGAATAAATTTCTCAGCTCATGGAGCGACAGAAATACCTCTAGATCATTATTATTATTAATATTCCCAGTAATACACATCTTCACACTGTAGTATACCGTATAGGTATTTTGGTAAGTGCATGCGCACGCGCTCAGACACCACATACACACATGCACACACACAGGAGCCGAGTCTCGACCCCTGCCTTGAAACGAGGATTAAAAAAATGCGCTAAGTTGAAACAGACGTGAGTAAAGGGAAAGACAAAAGAGCTATTGGGAAAGAGGGAACGAAATGGAACGCGGAGGAAATACAGCGAAGATAAAATCTGGAGCCTTCAAAAAAGTCAGGACTCGTGAAGAACTGTTCTGACAGGGATGCTTGATGAGTAAAGGTATGATAATTTTGCGGAGGAAAGAGGAAAGGTAGTCAAAAAAGGGAAGGAAAGTTAGGGAAGGAAAGGGAGGAAAGACAAAGACACAAATACAGTATTGTGCGACTCTTTATCGACATCGTTTCGCCCGCACAGTGGACTTTATTAAATCACAACCAGATCTACCTGGGTAGAGAGGACGTGCGTATATTTAGTGAAGGTAGTGACGTCAGAGAGGCATGTTGATGCTGACTTCTCGGCAGACTATATCATTTCTCCCCCCCGAAATGAAGGAAGGCTGAGAAAGAACCTGAGGAGGAAGGGAAGGAAGCAGGAGAGAGGGAGGGAACTTAAGAGGAAGAGAAGCTGGTAAGGGAGGAAGAGAAAGTGGGAATGGAAGGAACATGGGAAGTCGTGCCTGTAACATACACCTGGAGAGGGGATCAACGCCCCTGAAGCCCCGCCTGCGACCAGGCCTCGTGGTGGATCAGAGCCTGATCAACCAGGCTGTTATTGTTGGCAGCACGCAAACCGATATACGAACCACAGCCCGGCTGGTGAGGTACTGACTTCAGGTGCCTGTCCAGCGCCTTCTTGAAGACAGCCAGGGGTCTGGAAGACAGCCAGGAGTCTATTTGTTACAGGTTTCGAGAGTTCTACATTCGCAGCCCGGCCTGAGACCAGACTTTCCCGTTGATTGCCAGTTCAATAAGGCTGTTGATGTGAGTGGCCCGCTGGCCCACAAAGCTATCACAACCTATTTGAATTGGCACTTATCAAAGACAGAGGTCAAATTTCTGCTTGGACACTTCTACACTCATCTACCAATATCTCTTGATTTTTCTGATACTACTTACAGTCTAGGACCACAAATGCTCATACCGTGGGCTCTTATTGTGCCTATTGTGTCCCTGCTTTTCACTGAGTCTATCGCATACTTCCTCCAATATCTCACTCCATTAGTGTGTTATGGTAGTGTGAAGACTTGGAATCTGGCACAGCAATATGCATATACTATCAGGTGTACTGTAGCTCTCTTCTCGCTCCAAAGAGTATACTCCAAATGCGTTCCCAGTACTTTAGATGCTGCAATGACTTAGTGCGGGTAATAAACTATATCCGCACATTTTCCAGCTCTGTTACCTCTCCTGCCTTGACCGCAGCTGCAAGCACAGAAAAAATTTTCAAGTATTGAAAAAACTGATGTGAATAGTACCAGCATTGATATTTCTCTTGTTGTGAGAGTTCACATTATCCACCAATCTCAGTTTTCTGAGCTTTGCACTTCCCTTAATGTGTGATCTTAGTGATGGTAAAGGAGAGAAAACAGGTAGTCAAGTGAGCCAAACCGGACCATACCTGTAACAAGTGATTCTGGTCTTCACGTCAAAGCAACAGAGGCAGCAACAACAGAAGCAGCAGAACCAGTAGCAACAGCAGCAGATCAGGCGTTCAATAGCAAACTCAGCGGGTTGCAACACATGACACTAGCAAGACCTGCCAACAAGGGCTTCTGGTCGTGGTGTTGAATATAATTCACAACCTTCTGGATTCCCTAACATAATACTGAAAGCACTGCATTTAATTCCCTGAGTATTATACAAAAAGCTCTACCTCCGTACAAACACAAATTCCTTTAGTATACTGATATCCCGTATTGTATATAAATCCTTTGAGTACTTGGAGTAATTCTCTCGAGTATTACACTTAAATCCATTACAACATATAAATTTCTTGGTTGCAGTACACAAATCTTTAGAAAATTGTATTTAAATCCCTTGATTATATCTAAATCCCTTGGGAATTTACCAGAGCCCCTGGCTAATCATCCCCTAATCCCTGATTATATTGTATAATCTATCGCCCACTGCATCTGAACCAAGTGAATATTATTCCTAAATACATGATGTAGATTCCATAATTCCTCTGTAATAAATGCTTGTCTCAGATCTGCCAGAGGACGTCGCTGCCGCCACCACTACCACCACCAGTAGTAGTAGCAGCACCACCGCCACCAGTAGTGACAGCAGCAGCACCACAAGTAGTAGTAGTAGCACCACCACCACCAGTAGCAGCAACAGAAGCACCACCGCCAGTAGCAGGAACAGAAGCACCACCACCACCACCAGTAGCAGTAACAGAAGCACCACCACCACCACCAGTAGCACTAACAGAAGCACCACCAGTAGTAGTAACAGAAGCACCACCACCACCAGTAGTAGTAACAGAAGCTCCACCACCACCAGTAGTAGTAACAGAAGCTGCACCACCACCAGTAGTAGTAACAGAAGCTCCACCACCACCAGTAGTAGTAACAGAAGCTCCACCACCACCAGTAGTAGTAACAGAAGCTCCACCACCACCAGTAGTAGTAACAGAAACACCACCACCACCAGTAGTAGAACAGAAACAGCACCACCACCAGTAGTAGTAACAGAAGCACCACCACCACCAGTAGTAGTAGTAGTAGTAGTAGTAGTAGCAGCCGCGCTACCACCACCAGTAGTAGTAGCAGCACCACCACTAGTAGTAGCAGCAGCAGCACCACCACCACCACCACTAGTAGCAGCAGCACCACCACCACTAGTAGCAGCAGCACCACCACCACCACTAGTAGCAGCAGCACCACCACTAGTAGTAGCAGCAGCACCACCACCACCACCACAACTAGTAGCAGCAGCACCACCACTAGTAGTAGCAGCACCACCACCACCACCACCACTATTAGTAGTAGTAGCAGCAGCAGCAGCACAACCACCAATAGTAGAAGCACCACCATCACCAGTAGTAGTAGCAGCACCAGTAGTCGTAGCAGCACCACCACCAGTAGTAGTAGCAGCAGCACCACCACCAGTAGTAGTAGCAGCACCACCACCACCACCAGTAGTAGCAGCACCACCACCAGTAGTAGTAGTAGCAGCACCACCACCAGTAGTAGTAGCAGCACCACCACCACCAGTAGTAGTAGCAGCACAACCACCAGTAGTAGTAGTAGCAGCACCACCACCAGTAGTAGTAGTAGTAGCAGCACCACCACCAGTAGTAGTAGTAGTAGCAGCACCACCACCAGTAGTAGTACTAGCAGCAGCACCACCACTAGTAGTAGTAGTAGCAGCACCACCACCAGTAGTAGCAGCAGCACCACCACCAGTAGTAGCAGCAGCAGCACCACCACCACCACCAGTAGTAGTAGTAGCAGCACCACCACCACCAGTAGGTAGCAGCAAGGTAGCAGTAGCACCACCACCAGTAGGTAGCACCACCACCAGTAGGTAGCATCAAGGTAGCAGTAGCACCACCACCAGTAGGTAGCAGCAAGGTAGCAGTAGCACCACCACCAGTAGGTAGTAGTAGTAGCAGCAGCACCACCAGTAGTAGTAGTAGCAGCACCACCACCAGTAGTAGTAGTAGCAGCAGCACCACCACCACCAGTAGTAGTAGCAGCAGCACCACCACCACCAGTAGTAGTAGCAGCAGCACCACCACCACCACCAGTAGTAGCAGCACCACCAACACCAGTAGTAGTAGCAGCACCACCACCAGTAGTAGTAGCAGCACCACCACCAGTAGTAGTAGCAGCACCACCACCAGTAGTAGTAGCAGCACCACCACCAGTAGTAGTAGCAGCACCACTACCAGTAGTAGTAGCAGCACCACTACCAGTAGTAGTAGTAGCAGCAACACTACCAGTAGCAGTAGTAGCAGCAACACTACCAGTAGCAGTAGTAGTAGCAGCACCACTACCAGTAGCAGTAGTAGTAGCAGCACCACTACCAGTAGCAGTAGTAGTAGCAGCACCACTACCAGTAGTAGTAGTAGTAGCAGCACCACTACCAGTAGTAGTAGTAGTAGTAGCAGCACCACTACCAGTAGTAGTAGTAGCAGCACCACTACCAGTAGTAGTAGCAGCACCACTACCAGTAGTAGTAGTAGCAGCACCACTACCAGTAGTAGTAGCAGCACCACTACCAGTAGTAGTAGTAGCAGCACCACTACCAGTAGTAGTAGTAGCAGCACCACTACCAGTAGTAGTAGTAGCAGCACCACTACCAGTAGTAGTAGTAGCAGCACCACTACCAGTAGTAGTAGTAGCAGCACCACTACCAGTAGTAGTAGTAGCAGCACCACTACCAGTAGTAGTAGTAGCAGCACCACTACCAGTAGTAGTAGTAGCAGCACCACTACCAGTAGTAGTAGTAGCAGCACCACTACCAGTAGTAGTAGTAGCAGCACCACTACCAGTAGTAGTAGTAGCAGCACCACTACCAGTAGTAGTAGTAGCAGCACCACTACCAGTAGTAGTAGTAGTAGCAGCACCACTACCAGTAGTAGTAGTAGTAGCAGCACCACTACCAGTAGTAGTAGTAGTAGCAGCACCACTACCAGTAGTAGTAGTAGTAGCAGCACCAGTAGTAGTAGTAGTAGCAGCACCACTACCAGTAGTAGTAGTAGTAGCAGCACCACTACCAGTAGTAGTAGTAGCAGCACCACTACCAGTAGTAGTAGCAGCAGCACCACTACCAGTAGTAGTAGTAGTAGCAGCACCACTACCAGTAGTAGTAGTAGTAGCAGCACCACTACCAGTAGTAGTAGTAGTAGCAGCACCACTACCAGTAGTAGTAGTAGTAGCAGCACCACTACCAGTAGTAGTAGTAGTAGCAGCACCACTACCAGTAGTAGTAGTAGTAGCAGCACCACTACCAGTAGTAGTAGTAGTAGCAGCACCACTACCAGTAGTAGTAGTAGTAGCAGCACCACTACCAGTAGTAGTAGTAGCAGCACCACTACCAGTAGTAGTAGTAGTAGCAGCACCACTACCAGTAGTAGTAGTAGTAGCAGCACCACTACCAGTAGTAGTAGTAACAGCAGCACCACTACCAGTAGTAGTAGTAGCAGCACCACTACCAGTAGTAGTAGCAGCAGCAACACTACCAGTAGTAGCAGCACTACTACCAGTAGTAGTAGTAGCAGCAGCACTACTACCAGTAGTAGTAGTAGCAGCAGCACTACTACCAGTAGTAGTAGCAGCAGCAGCACTACTACCAGTAGTAGTAGCAGCAGCACTACTACCAGTAGTAGTAGTAGCAGCACTACTACCAGTAGTAGTAGCAGCATTACTACCAGTAGTAGTAGTAGCAGCATTACTACCAGTAGTAGTAGTAGCAGCACTACCAGTAGTAGTAGTAGCAGCACTACCAGTAGTAGCAGCAGCACTACTACCAGTAGTAGTAGTAGCACCACCACCACCATTAGTAGTAGTAGTAGCACCACCACCAGTAGTAGTAGTAGCAGCACCACCACCAGCAGTAGCAGTAGTAGCAGCACCACTACCACCAGAGCAGTAGCAGTAGTAGCAGCACCACTACCACCAGAGCAGCAGCAGGAGTAACAGCAGCAGCACCACCAGTAGTAGTAGCACCACCACCAGTAGTAACAGCAGCAGCAGCACCACCACCAGTAATAGTAGCAGCAGCACCACCACTAGTAGTGATAGTAGCACCACTACCACCATAGCTGCACCAGCAGTAGTAGTAGCAGCACCACCATCACTAGTAGCAGCAGCAGCACCACCACCACCAGCAGTAGCAGCACCACCACCACCAGTAACAGCACCACTACCACCAGAGCAGCAGCAGGAGTAATAGCAGCAGCAGCACCACCATCAGCAGTAGCAGCAGCACTACCAGATTAGCACCACCACTAGTAACAGCACCACTACCACCAAAGCAGCAGGAGTAACAGCAGCACCACCACTAGCACCATCACCACTAGCACCATCACCACCACTAGCACCATCACCACTAGCCCCATCACCACCACTAGCACCATCACCACCACTAGCACCATCACCACCACTAGCACCATCACCACTAGCACGATCACCACTAGCACCATCACCACTAGCACCATCACCACTAGCACCATCACCACCACTAGCACCATCACCACCACTAGCACCATCACCACTAGCACCATCACCACCACTAGCACCATCACCACCACTAGCACCATCACCACCACTAGCACCATCACCACTAGCACCATCACCACCACTAGCACCATCACCACCACTAGCACCATCACCACTAGCACCATCACCACTAGCACCATCACCACCACTAGCACCATCACCACCACTAGCACCATCACCACCACTAGCACCATCATCACCACTAGCACCATCACCACTAGCACCATCACCACCACTAGCACCATCACCACCACTAGCACCATCACCACCATTCGACCCAAAACTAGGAGGGTAAATTGCCCCGAAAAATAAGCTGCTATAAAATTAAACTGTTGTTACAACTTTTCGTGCATAAAAATCAACTCCCGCTGACCCATGAATTTCAAAACACCAGACGACAATTTATTTGACCTTTTTGGGGGGATAACACCAAAAGACCGCAGGTGTTCTCATTACACGAGGGGTCCCGGTGCTTACTGAGTGGCTGATGCGTTTACTGAGTGGCCCAAACGCTCACTGAGTGGCCGATGCGTTTACTGAGTGGCCCAGGCGCTTATTGAGTGGCCCAGGCGCTTACCGAGTGGCCTAGGCGCTTACCGAGTGGCCCAGGCGCTTACTGAGTGGCCCAGGCGCTTACCGAGTGCCCCAGGCGCTTACTGAGTGGCTCAGGCGCTTACTGAGTGGCTCAGGCGCTTACTGAGTGACCCAGGCGCTTACTGAGTGGCCCAGGCGCTTACTGAGTGGCCCAGGCGCTTACTGAGTGGCCCAGGCGCTTACTGAGTGTCCCAGGCGCTTACTGAGTGGCCCAGGCGCTTACTGAGTGGCCCAAGAGCTTCCTGAGTGGCCCAAGAGCTTACTGAAAGGCACAGGCATTTTCCAGACATGATGGTACTACATATCATGGCAGTACATCATGGTGCTATATTATGGCACCACACCTTCCAGACACTGTAGTAATGGTTCATCCAGGGAGGGTTGCAGCGAGTACTGACAACACCTTCCAAGAAGTCAGCGTCAATAATTAACAATAGCCCAAGGTTGATCCCTGTGAACTGTCTGCCCACACCATACACCTACCCTCAGCATACACTGCCCACACCATACACCTACCCTCAGCATACACTGCCCACACCATACACCTACCCTCAGCATATACTGCCCACACCATACACCTACCCTCACCATACACTGCCCACACCATACACTGCCCACACCATACACCTACCCTCAGCATACACCTGCCCACACCATACACCTACCCTCAGCATACACCTGCCAACACCATACACCTGCCCTCAGCATACACCTGCCCACACCATACACCTACCCTCAGCATACACTGCCCACACCATACACCTACCCTCAGCATACACTGCCCACACCATACATCTACCCTCAGCATACACCTGCCCACACCATACACCTGCCCTCAGCATACACCTGCCCACACCATACACCTACCCTCAGCATACACTGCCCACACCATACACCTACCCTCAGCATACACTGCCCACACCATACACCTACCCTCAGCATACACCTGCCCACACCATACACCTGCCCTCACCATACACCTACCCTCAGCATACACCTGCCCTCACTACACACCTGCCCTCACCATACACCTGCCCTCACCATACACCTGCCCTCACCATACACCTGCCCTCACCATACACCTGCCAGCATCATATACCTGCTCTCACCACACACCTGTCCTTACCATATACTTGCCCACCATACAATACACTAGCCTTTCCCTACACTACATATATCAGACACTACTTGAAAAAAAACTCCTATAAACCCTGAGGGACTGATCACTTCAAACCATTACTCCACGTCTTCCACAGTCTCAAGTAGCCACTCTTTGTACTGGACTGATAAAGCCACGTGTTGTAGAAACTATTCCTCAATAAAGACACCCAGGTTTTGTACACGTGACCTAATTATCTACCCGACAACTATCTACCGACAGCAACAGTTGCGGATTTCGGGGATCATCGCTCCCGTTGTCGGGTACCAGACCAGACCTCCAGGTTACTATGTGAAACTCTTCTAGAAATAATACGCACGTCTTAGTGTTATTAATATTAAAGAATCAGACTCGGTGAACTTTAAGAGCCTGGCTCGTCAGTCTCGTCAGAAACCTCAATTTTGTTCCTTTTAAATCAGTGAGTGTCACCTACATCACTGAGTCATCACCTTCACAAATATTTACATGCTATCTTCACCTAATCACAGTGGAAAAATAATGAAATTCCAAGCGATTTCGTGATTTCTCACGTTATCGAGGGATAGTGAGAAATCGCGAAAACGCTTGGAATTTCACTATTTTTTCACTGTGTTTATTTTGCATATTATAATATCACCTGTTTACTGTAATCTTATTGCACATTAAACATACATTATATATATATATATATATATATATATATATATATATATATATATATATATATATATATATATATATATATATGTCGTGCCGAATAGGTAAAACTTGCGATTTTGGCTTAAATAGCAACGCTCTTCTTGCCGAACAGGAGAAGCGAAAATTTGTATGTACAATAATATCGCAAAAATCATTCTGAATCTAACGAAAAATATATTTCATTGTGTTTCTTTATTAAATTATTGTAAATTTATATAAAATATATTTAGTTGGATTAGGCTAAATTAAACTGCGCTTGTTATAATAAGGTTAGGCAAGTTTTCTAAGGTTATTTGGCTGCTAGCACCAGCAGTCTGATTGATCAGGTCATCCACCTCGAGGCTGGTCCGGGACATGGGGCGTTCAGTTGTTGTTCTGACCAAACATCAGAATAAGGAAGAAATGTGATCTAACTGACTGACTCGACAGTTTCAAGAGAATGGTGTGAAAAATACAATACATCCAGTGAGCGGCAGTTCCGTGGGCGAAAACGGTTTGTTAACGAGAGGTGTCAGAGGACACTAACCAGACTGACTCAAGCTGACAGGAAGGCGACAGTAACTCAATCACATGTTACAACAGTGGTATGCAGAAGAGCATCTATGAATGCACATCTAACCTTGGAGAGGATAAGCTACAGCAGCAGAAGACTCCTGTCAGCTAAGGACAGGATACTAAAGCTACAGTGGGCAAAGGCTCACCAAAACTGGACAGTTGAAGATTGGAAAAATGTTAAAAAAACCATACCACGGACGGGGATAGAACCCGCGATCAGAGAGTCTCAAAACTCCAGACCGTCGCGTTAGCCACTGGTCTGATGATTGCTATTTCTGGTACGACAAACAGATGGTGTGGTCAGAATTTTTCGTAAACCTTTGGGATGTGGTGGAACGGGAGAATCTTAGCATAAATGTGCTACCGACGTAAGTGCAGCAACTGCGTGATGCTATCATATTAACAAGGACCAGAGTCTCAAAGAAATGTTTCCAGCACCTTGGTGAATCCATGCCACAAAGAATTCAGGCTGCTCTGGGGCAAAGGAAGGCTCCTACCAAGTACTAGAGGGTGTACCTAATAAAGTGATCACTTACCTTTATCATCCACAATTACCACTTACTGAAGGTGACTCCCCAGCACATCTGCATCCTGAGCATGTTGAAGAACACAAAAGAAATCTGCCAACACTACAAAGGACACACACGAAGGTCTTCAGGGACCTCAAGGATATCAAGGTCTTCAGAACACAAAATATTCAGTCCTCAAGTTCCTCAGGTTCTTCAGGAACCACCTGGCCTTTAGGAACCACAAAAATCTTCAGAGGCCTCAAGGTTCTCAAAGGGCCACAAAATCTCGAGAAGTCGCAAGGTCCCCGAGGATTTCCAGGCCCGAAGGTCTTCATGGTGTATGAAAATCTTCAAAAGCCTCAAGATTCTTAACGTCTTCATGGTCAAGTCTAGGTTTCTCACCCAATTTAAAAAACAAAACAAATGTATTACTTAAAGGTTATACGGAAATATTTACCTACACTAATTCAAGGTATTTTATATACAAATTCAAATAACAGGTTATTGTGGAGCTTAGATCACCGGTTATCGGTGTAGATTAACACGCCAGAAATTAGAAAACATCAAAAGTTTATGTTATCATCACTGAAATGGAAAAATATTGTATCTGGTGGTCGGTGTGCAGAAAAGACTAAAATTGTATCCATGTTATTTATAAGTGATTACAAAGGAATGCTGGCGAGAGTAATACAGAAAAATACACAGATGTAGAGCATGTTTTCGTTGTGACAACGTTTCGCTCTGTATAGTTTTTTTTTGTTAAGTCTTCACAAGCCTGTGCTATTTTTTCCACTTACAGGATTTGGGATTTTTCCTCTTGTACCTTGTTCTACTGCGCTCATTAGGAGGGTAATGTCGCCAGCCACTCTGTTTACGTCGGCATGTGTACACCACCAAGTTCCTCCTTTCCTAAGGTACTCTCTCAGTCTGGCTCTTCTGCTTTCCGCCTCATCCCATCTCTCTCACTGGACCCTTGCTCCTCCTCTTCCTCCTCCTTTTCACATTCCTCTCAGCCCTCCCCAGGCTTTCTTCTTTATCTCGCCCATCTCGCATGATCATATCTTCTCCCGTCCTTCTTACCCTTCCGTCCCTGTCACTCTCCTCTGCCTCTTCCTCACGCTCCCCTTCCCCTGCCTCCAGGCGCAGGGACAATGGTGAGGTCCAAGAGAGACAGTGAACCTTTGTGAGTCTTAACGAAGAGGGAGCGTCCTTGGCGGCGGAAACGAAGAGGTGTCCTCAAAAGACTCCATGTTAAGCAACGTCCTCGGGACACTGTGTCTTACCTCCTTCCTCTCTCTTCTTTTCTATCTCCCTTTCATAAGTCCCTCTCCTTTATCCCTCCCTCCCTCCTCCTCCTACTTCCTTTCCTTTCCTCTCTCTCTCTCTCTCTCTCTCTCTCTCTCTCTCTCTCTCTCTCTCTCTCTCTCTCTCTCTCCCCGTTGGCACGATTAATAAATATGTAACCAAGTGCTCACAAACTATTTTCTTCCTTGTAATCATCCGGAGTTATTTAAACAAAGAGCCTCCCATGGGAGGTCATGGGTCGCTGGGGGAGGCTCCCTTGGAAGGGCAGGGTTAACTGTGGAGCCTCCCTTAAGGGGCTGGGTTATCCTGGATTACTAACCCTCCAGAGTTAATAAGAGGAAGACAGTTTTCTTTATGTAACCCCGAAGGAAAAACCTTTCAGTGGTTGCCTGAGTTGTATTGCTGTTCCTTCCTCCTGTTTTTCGATTTTATTTCACTCGTACCTCGAGAACGCCTCAACCAATCCGCTTCAAACTTTCAGTGTTTATATACAGTAACTAGGACCAGATTATAAGAATAACTGGCGTATGCAGGCGCTGCTGAACCCATTCTCAGCAGCCTGGCCCATGGCCAGGCTCCGAGAGTAGACTCTCGAAACTCATCACAGGTATAAATCCTGGAACAGGAAGGATAATTTCTAAAACATTAAGTGGCATCGATTGAAACATTCAAAAAAAAAAAGTCCCTTGTAATTTTAAAACGGCGAAGAAAAGTCAAGAGGACAGATGTAGATTTGACCCTTTGTTAAAATGTGTGAAATTTGAATTACTAGGTTATCCTGGGTGGCAAACCCTCCGGGGTCAGCCACCCTGAACAAAAATCTTACTTCTGATATGTCTTTGATGAGTTTCGAGTCTTACTACTCTCGTAGCCCGGCCACGGGCCAGGCTCGTCTGGTACTAGCCTGGTCTAATCCCCAAAAACAGTACATCCATCTGTTTTAAACACCTTCAATATTTAATGGCTGGTACACCTGACAGCCAGGATAGTATGCAAGGATAGTATCCATTAAGTGGTGGTGTTTGCCTGCAGGCAAATTTCTTGTACTAAAATAGTACAAAAATAAACTTGGACTTTATGGTATCCGCGCCATCAAGAAACGTTTCGGCACACAGTGGCGTCACCTGCCCAGTACACAGAAGAATGAGATATATCATAATCTACACTTGGAAAATCTTGGAAGGAATGGTCCCAAATCTGCACACAGAAATCACTCCCTACGAAAGTAAAAGACTGGGCAGGCGATGCAAAATGCCGCCAATAAAAAGTAGGGGCGCCATTGGTACACTAAGAGAAAACACCATAAGTGTCCGGGGCCCAAAACTGTTCAACAGCCTCCCATCAAGCATTAGGGGAATTGCCAATAAACCCCTGGCTGCCTTCAAGAGAGAGCTGGACAGATACCTAAAGTCGGTGCCGGATCAGCCGGGCTGTGGCTCGTACGTTGGACTGCGTGCGGCCAGCAGTAACAGCCTAGTTGATCAGGCCCTGATCCATCGGGAGGCCTGGTCATGGACCGGGCCGCGGGGGCGTTGATCCCCAGAATAACCTCCAGGTAACGGATTACCTCAAACTCCTCTCTTTACATCGTTCTTCTTTGTACTGAACCGATGAAGCCCCTGCCTGGCGAAACGTTTCCTCAATAAAAATTCCCACATGTTGCACAAGTCTTTTTCAACTTGTCGGTTTAATGAACTATTTATCTCACAATATTCGCGCCGTAACTGGAGAATGAGTTATCTGATCGGCTTCAAACTATCACCAGCAGTGTGGTGTCCTGAAGGCGAGAGTCATCCTGGTACTGCGTCCCATCAGTCACAATTTCTCAGTTTTATTCAATAAAGAGATATTCACTTACATTCAGTAACTAAAGAATGCATTTTCTGATCGACTTCAAACTACTGTTGGTGATGTATTCTGAAAGGATGATAATTGACTCGCAAGTTTACTCCGAGTAGCTGCAAATTTGGAATTTAAATGATTATTATAATAACTAAGCGCTAAACCCACAAGATTCCTTTAATGCAAGAAATCACGAAAGTGCTTAGATTATTATTATAATCAAGGGGGAAGCGCTAAACCCGGAGGATTATACAGCGCCTGGGGGGGGGGGATGTGGAAGGCATTCAGGCTTAATTCGGGGAACTGGAGCACAGATCCAATTCCCTAAATCAAGAGCCCCTCACCAACATCAAGGAACCTTCCTTGAGGGGCAAAGTGCTTAGAATATCGTCATTGTTTAACTGTGATTAATTTGTATATTGCGATATTACTTGTTTACTGTCAACATTCCTTCTAATTATTCTTTCGTCAACTTTTAACAACTCATCCTCTCCTTATTCTCCTCCTTTTCTTATCCACATCCTCTTATCTTCCTATTCTTATCCTCATCCTCTTATCATCTCATTCTCATTCTCTGTTATCCTCCTCCTCCTCTCATTCTCATCTCAATTTCCTCTCAACCTAGGAGTATCTCATACTGCTCTCTCCATCCTCCCATTTAGCGCTCCACTCCTCCACATTCTTGCGCCTCACTGGGGACAGGTAAGACTTGGTGGCGACATCTGGTAAATTAATCCATCTCACCTGCGTGTAAACCCATTTCTCCTCTTTCCCACACCACCTATTTTACCCCATTTCCCCACCTTCCATTTCTTTCCCTATTCTACTAAACATGTATTAAGTATAATAACATTGACAAATTGCGGTGACTAGTGTGTGTGTGCGTGTGTAAATGGTGCTAGTTGGACCGAAACGTCGTTCGTAAGTACTGTATTGTTTCACTTATGGTACTGTGCCTTTTTTGTCCTTTAAACACTACTATTACAAAGATTAAGGACTATTGTGTAATATCCAGATGTGCGAGTTGAGAAGAGAAAAGCAAAAGGCTCTCTACCTTCTACTCCTTGATATTACAGGTAAGAATATGAGGAGGAGCACTGCAACAGGCTTACTGGCCCATGCTAGGCAAGTCTAAGCTAGTCGAAAAATGAACAACCTTCAAAATTAATCAAAATCTACAGGAGTATTTTTCAGGGCCTCCAGTGGAGGGTCAATAATTCACCTCCAGTGATAATCACTGCGTTCGTGTTGACACGAGTGGTAATTATCGATTCCCGCCTCTCCCCCATCCCCCTCTCCCCCTCCTACCTTACCCAAGAGTACTACCATCACACCTGCAACACCAACCACACCTGTATCACACAGATTCCAACACAGGCACGACAAGGGCAAGTAAAATGCTAGAGGCGCATGTCTGTACAACAATGTAAGCAGATAACTCCCCCCCCCCAAAAAAAAAGCACAACAGTAACACCAGCCACACCTGCATCACGACAAACGTCATACGCAGCTTCAAGAATATATACCACAGTGAGAAAAATAGCAAAAAAAAAAAAAAAAAAAAAAAAAAAAAAAAAAAAAAAAAAAAAAAAAAAAAAAAAAAAAAAAAAAAAGAGAGTGAATCCACTTTGTTCACAACACATACAACACTACCTCCCCACGTGTCACATTAATCAGGCCTGTGAGGACCGTGTGAGCCAGCGAGCACCAACAAACTTTTTGAACATGCAATTGACAGGGAAGCCTCGTCTCAGACTGAACTTCGAGGGTAGAAGAACCCTGGAAACCTGTCACATGCTCCTCCAACATCCACACAGTGTACAATATACTAAATAAAACAACGTCGTCGAGAACTAAGCCTTTTCCTCCTCCTTTCCTTGTATCTCACACTATTACTACTATTCCTTTATTCCCTTCTGCTCATCCTCTATTACCTCCTAACGTATTTTCCGGCATATAAGGCGCGCTTTTTTCTACCAGTCTTGGAAAATCAGTCTGAGCCTTATATACTCAAGGTCAGGGTTAAGGGTAGGCTTTGGGTTACGTTTTAGCAGTTGTTTACTGTTTCTTACAACTTCTTGGAAACATCGCGTCAGCAAGCAGCCGACACTCACGCGCCTTATATGCCAGAAAATACGGTATGACCTCTTAGTCTGTCTTCCTCCTCCTCTCACTACCGTCTCCTCTTTCCAAAACCTCTCTGACAAGTTTCATACTGAAAAGTCTTACTCTGTATCCTAACTTGTACCACGCCTTGTACCATGCCTTGTACCATGCCTTCTACCACGCCTTGTACCACGCCTTGTACCATGCCTTGTACCATGCCTTGTACCACGCCTTGTACCATGCCTTGTACCATGCCTTGTACCATGCCTTGTACCATGCCTTGTACCTTGCCTTGTACCATGCCTTGTACCATGCCTTGTACCTTGCCTTGTACCATGCCTTGTACCATGCCTTGTACCATGCCTTGTACCATGCCTTGTACCTTGCCTTGTATTCTACTTGGCAGCCTCCCTGGAATCTTTCCTCGTACCCTGTACTTTACAAATGATTTACCTATGACTTTTACGAGAGTTTTCCCACTCTTGTAGCCCGGTCTTGGGCTAGGGCTTCTTGCTGTTTGAATGGTCAACCAGGCAGTTGCTGCTGGCGGCCTGCAAGCCCATATATCCATCACAGCCTGATGGATCTGACACACAAAAGAGGTTGTGATCTAGTTCTATCTTGATGGTTTTTACACTGGTTCCAGCAATATTTCCTTGTCTGGTAGCAGGCTGAAAAGTCTAGGCTCGTTTTGTACCTGATTCACCCCTTCTTTCCACTGGCTCTATTGTACACTTCCTCAAATATCTCTCACTCCAGTACGTTATGCGAGATGCTCCACTACCTCTTGCCTCTTCTCTAGCGAGTACAATCCCAGTAGTCTTAATGTTTCATTGCCTCTATGACAGACGTTGAGCGCGTCTGTCTCGCGCTCAGCGTACTGAGGATCAAGCCTCCACCACGTCTTGCACTGAATGACCCAAGTGGGTTTAGCGCTTACCATGAATTATTTAATTTTATTTATTTAATGCTGCCTGTTCTGCCTTGGACAGAGCTGTCAACACTAAGCAGTACTCCAAGTGGGAGAGCACAAGTGATTCGTACAGCATCACTATTGAAACCCTTCGTCCAGAGAGCCACATTTCCTGGCCCTACCATATGACTGACTTCGGCATGTTCACCCACAGGTGAGTGCTGCTACTTTAACTTCCTTCGGGGCTAAAATCTTCAAAAATCTCGACCTGAAGAGGGTATCATTAGCCGAAAGGGATGGGGGAGGGAGATGAAGGAGCAAGGCTTCTCCTCTCCCTTTCACAGTCATGGCAGGGGTGGAACGTAGGCTTTCCACCCCTCTCTCCACGCCCTTCTCCACGCCCGCGCCTCCTGTGCTCACCTCACCTTGTTAAGTCAATTACCAAGCATCTAATGATCAAAGGGGCAGGGCTGGCAGGCGGGCCGCTATTACCCCATAATGGGGGACGGTTATGGGAGGCTAAAAATGGGGGAGGATTGCGTTGAAGAGGAGAGACGGGATAGGCAGAGTGGGAAGTTAGTGAGGTGGAAGGATCCTCCTGCCCTCCCAGGGTATATACACCGAGGTGTACTCACCTAATTGTACTCACCTAATTGTGGTTGCAGGGGTCGAGACTCAGCTCCTGGCCCCGCCTCTTCACTGATCGCTACTGGGTCCTCTCTCTCTCTGCTTCCTGAGCTTTGTCATACCTCTTCTTAAAACTATGTATGGTTCCTGCCTCCACTACTTCACTTGCTAGGCTATTCCACTTGCTGACGACTCTATGACTGAAGAAATACTTCCTAACGTCCCTGTGACTCGTCTGAGTCTTCAGCTTCCAGTTGTGACCCCTTGTCCCTGTGTCCCCTCTCTGGAACATCCTATCTCTGTCCACCTTGTCTATTCCCCGCAGTATCTTGTATGTCGTTATCATGTGTTCCTCTCAGTGTGTATATGAGCATATATTTATCCCAGTATTAGCGATTATTGTTTTGTGTGATGAATGGTTTTGAAAACCGACAAGTTGAAGAATTGAGACACTTGTGCAACATATGGGAATCTTTATTGAGGAAACGTTTCGCCACACAGTGGCTTCATCAGTCCAACCTCACCCCTCTACAACCACACCCACCATCCCCACACACAACCCCACCATCCCCACACCCAACCCCAACCCCCTACAACCACAACACCTACCATCCCCACACACAACCACCCCCACAAATGCTCCCACACAACACCCTACACCACCGCTCTTCATCTATCTTCCCCCCCACCCCTCACAATATCCTGTCCCTCCCCACCACAGGACCCCCACCACCCCACCACTGCCTAGTAAACAAGCCCCACGTACTAATTGGTCGGGTTTATTTAATGACAATGAAGATCCGTGTAAATAGCTGTCAGTATTAGTGAAGAGGGAGGAGATGGCCACACCCGGCCACCACTGGCCACACCAGGGCACCACTGGCCACCACTGGTCACACTAGGCCACCACTGGCTACACCCGGCCACCATTGGCCACACCAGGCCACCGCTGGTCACACCAGGCCACCGCTGGTCACACCAGACCACTGGCTATACCAGGTCACCGCTGGTCACACCAGGCCACCACTAGCCATGCAAGACCAACAGCCACCACTGGCCACACCAGGCCACCGCTGGTCACACCAGGCCACCGCTGGCTACACCCGGCCACCGCTGGCTACACCCGGCAACCGCTGGTCACACCAGACCACTGATCACACCAGGCCACCACTGGTCACACCAGACCGCTGGTCACACCAGGCCACCACTGGTCACACCAGACCGCTGGCCACACCAGGCCACCACTGGCCACAAGGTAGCTCCTACAGAATATCTCTGATAAACCTTTGAAACGTTTCGAGTTTGCTTAGTCTCAGAGCCCGACTCTGGGCCAGGCTCGTCTGGAGCTTAGCAGGTTAACCAGGCAGGCTTCACAGACGGTGCAGGACAACATCCAGTGAAAAGCAGAACCGAGTGCCTAGTGAGAATTAATTAAGTGTTAAGGGACCACGACTCTTTAACACCATGCATAAGGGAGATTACCAGCTAACACAGTTCCTGATCAACTTGGCTGTGTCTCACGTACATTATTTAGTCTGAAGCTTCTAGTTTTTTTTTAAAGATTTTTTTAACCACATGAAACAATAACGATTAAGCTATAAATCTGAAAAATAAAACTGACTTTTTAAAATAAACACTTCATACCCACAACGTGTAAATTTTTACTCAAATCCTTTTAGTCGCCAAATTATGACTTTTTTTTTTTTAATGTAAAACCCTACAACATTTTTTTTTTTTTTTCAATAATTTGGTCTGCGTGTTCTCGCACAGGAGAATATGTAGTGTGAGTTTGGTTAAGTGAAGTCTAGTGGTTTCCGCAGTATAAGTGGGTCAACCACCCTCCTGACAACCACCCTCCTGACAACCACCCTTCTGACAACCACCCTTCTGACAACCACCCTTCTGACAACCACCCTCCTGACAACAACCCTTCTGACAACAACCCTTCTGACAACCACCCTCCTGACAACCACCCTCCTGACAACCACCCTCCTGACAACCACCCTCCTGACAACCAGTTTTGTAAATCGCAAAACTCTATGGGAACAACACGGAAAATATAGCATTTAATACTGACAGGACCACATATGCGCCTTTACATCTTGAATGAGTTCCGAAAGCCCGGCCTTAGGCCAGGCTCATCTGGTGCTTGCCTGGTTAAATAGGGTGTAGCTGCTGGCTGCCCTCTGATTCACATATCCATCACAGCCTGGATGATCTGGCACCTGGTGAAGATACTTGTCCAGTTTTCTCGAAGACTTCCACACTTGTCCTGCAGTGTTTTATATATCTTCTGGTAAGATGTTGAGTAGTCTGGGACCAGACACATTGATACAGTGCTCCCTCATTGTGCCCACGGCGCCCCTGCTTTTCGCTAATCACCACCAACGTTATAACGCCGCCATCTCCACCACTCCCACACCACCAACACTCCCACGCCATCAACAACACTCCCAACAAAATATAAAACAAAACTATAAGGGTACAAGCAAGTTTGCCAACAAAATGGTATATATAATTTGCATATTCCGGCGGCAAGTAATTTAAAAGGTGTAATATGGTGGGTATACATACTGCTTTGATGCTGTCGTGTAGTGAGAATACTGGGAGGGAGGGAAGGGGGGGAGGGAAGGGGGGGGGGGAGAGAGAGAGAGAGAGAGAGAGAGAGAGAGAGAATCTGGAAAGGACATGAGGGTTTGGTTACATTTACCCACGAAGCAGAAGACTTGGAGGAGCTACAACAGTTTTACCTCTAGCATGAGGAATCTCCACAGACGAACTACAGGCTGTAGTTTACCTATGGAAGATCCTGGGGTTAACTGCCCCCGTGGCCCGGTCCCAGACCAGATCTCCCGATCAATCAGGCTGTTTGTGCTAAAAGCAAGTAATCTCCTTTATATATCAAGCCTCGGTTTATTTTAATTTTGTCACCGAAGTGGCTAGTTTACTGTGCATCCCATATCCATCCTGTGGAAGGTAGCGCAAGAGTATATGTATGCACAAAAGGCCTAAAAACTAGGCCCCAAAAGGGTTAATATCAGTACAAGAAGCCTCGTGCATACTGGTGAGACTTCTACACAAAAGGTCACCACATAGGACACTGTGTGGTGACCTTTCGTTTACTGAATGGGGGAAGGGGGTGTAGAAAGCCTGGCTTAGCTAAGGACG
>NC_091338.1:5089342-5146842 GCF_038502225.1 Cherax quadricarinatus
ATATATATATATATATATATATATATATATATATATATATATATATATATATATATATATATATATATATATATATATATATATGTTTTGGATGCCAAATGAGTTGAGAAAGAGTTCTATCTATCTAGAAGGAAGGAGGTTGAAAAGGGAAGATCAGAGAGCATAGGTGCTCACTTGTGAGGGGTATGGGTATAGACCTGAGTCTACCTCACCTACCTTCCAAAAGCCAGTAGATAGTGTAACCCGAACCCTCAGTAGCCACGGGCGAGTCAGGAGTACCTCGCTTAACCTGAGTATCACAGCCATTTAACCTGAACAGGTGATGAGGACTAAGCAGGCTGTCCCTGATAGCGGTTAAGGGGGAGACAAGCCGTTAAGGTCCGAGAGAAAGTTAAATGGTTAGGGAAAAAGGGGTACCTGGAGCTCCGGTCAGAGCGGTCCCCAGTTAGTTATCAGGAAGACAGGGGGGTCTTCCCTAACTGGTTGATCATTAGTAGTGTAGCCTTCCCAGTGGGGCTTGTATCTACACATTAGCTGGGACGTGGTGGCTCTTTTACAGCGGCCGCCCCTATACTACAGTCCTTTTAGATAACGGTGCAGTGTAACCGATCGAGCTCTGCTGAGGAAGTTCCATAGTTTGCAGTGACCAGTACCACACATTGCAGTGACCAGTACCACACATTGCAGTGACCAGTACCACACATTGCAGTGACCAGTACCACACATTGCAGTGACCAGTACCACACATTGCAGTGACCAGTACCATACATTGCAGTGACCAGTACCATACATTGCAGTGACCAGTACCACACATTGCAGTGACCAGTACCATACATTGCAGTGATTAGTACCACACATTATAACGGGTTTATTTGGTGTTCTGGTAGCGGGGTGTGAATTATAAACGTCTTCGGAGGCTTCTTACTTTATTGTTAAGTCGTGGTGGGTACACAGGCTTGTGTGTTGTGCCCATGGCCCGGGAGGGGCCATTCCCACGGGGGAGAGGAGTGGACCCTTCTTGACTGCGTGATGGGTGTCGCCAGAGTGAGAGTGAGGCAAGGGCAGGCAGGCTGGCGTGCCCACCGAGAGGCCTGGCTACAGAGGCCAGCACCTTAGTGCCGCGAAATATGAACTAAGCTGGCAGACAGCATGGGCTGTCTGTGCAGACAGTACAGGCTGTCTACAACATTGCAGTGAGCAGTACCACACATTGCTGTGACTAGTACCACACACTGCAGTGACCAGTACCACACACTGCAGTGACCAGTACCACAGTGCAGTGACCAGTACCACACACTGCAGTGACCAGTACCACACACTGCAGTGACCAGTACCACACATTGCAGTGACCAGTACCCCAGACGATCAGTACTACAGGTGACGTACCAGTAATCGTTTAGTAACCTCTTCTATTCCATAACTTAGCCCGATGCCAGGCTCCTGTTGACTGCTGGTTCCACCAAGCTGTCTGTGCTAGCGGCTCACCGACCAGCACAGCTGTTCTGGCATTTGCGGCAGGAAGCTGTCTAGCATCTTCTTGAGAACTATCATCACTGAGTTAGATTACCTGTAAACAATTTTGGTCACCGCCCCCACACCCTGGCCGCGGGCCAGAACCTTGTGGTTGCTCACCTCTTGGTTTCAGCCGCTCGATTGATCAGAACAACCTTATCAAATCAATCAGCTTAACAACCAGGAAACCTGGTCTGCGACCAGACTGTAGGGAGGCTGACCCCCGAAGCTATCCACAGTGAGGGAGGGGGAGTATACGACCTCTGTTCATTTTCCAGCTCTGCTATATCTCCTGCCTTGAAAGGCACTGTGAACACAGAACAATATTCAGATGGTGAGAACACAAGTGATTTAAAGTGCCGTCACCGATCATGTTTCTCTTGCTTTCAAAGTTCTCAATCTACCCTGACATTTTCAAACACACACACACACACACACACACACACACACACACACACACACACACACACAGAGGAAGCCATGACAAAAGGCAAGAAAATATGGTGAATACAGAAGAAAGAGTTTTGATCAGGTTCTGACACAGCTGAACACTTTCCTTCGCATGTCTCAAGAACCAGCGGACGAGTTTTTCTAAACTTCTGGCGAAGAAACAGCACCACAAGCATTTCGTTAATTTTCCAACGAAATATATGACAACAGTAGAATATCTTTGCACAGCTGAGAAAACAAGATACATTAAAATCCCCTTAAAAACTGATTGCATTTTTTATGTGAAGCGCTAAATTCGTACGAGTCATTCAGCGTAAGGAGCGGATGCTCGATTTTCCGTCCGTAAATCGCGAGACAGTGTTCCCAAGGCAGGTTTTAACCTTAATTCAATCAGTGTACACAAAGTAGGGTTCGAAACCCCTCACGGAAAATACAACAATATACATCATGATTGACAAGGTCACACAATGATTTACAAGCGTCACACAACGATATACAAGCGTCACACAACGATATACAAGCGTCACACAACGATATACAAGCGTCACACAACGATATACAAGCGTCACACAACGATATACAAGCGTCACACAACGATATACAAGCGTCACACAACGATATACAAGCGTCACACAACGATATACAAGCGTCACACAACGATATACAAGCGTCACACAACGATTTACAAAAACACACAATCTTCAACAAACGTAAAAATGATTTCCAAAAATCACAAAATTTTTCACCAGGTCAAACAACATTTCACAAGGTCAGAAAGGTCACACAGCAGACTAACTTCATGCCAGCCATGCAACTAATGTTGCAACAAGAGTAGTCATTAAACGTTGCACAGAGGATACAAAGCCAGCCATTGAACGCGTGTGCCAGACTACCGTGTGTGCGCTAGGCTACCCTGTGTGCCGGACTACCGTGTGTGCGCTAGGCTACCCTGTGTGCCAGGCTACCGTGTGTGCCAGGCTACCCTGTGTGCCAGGCTACCGTGTGTGCCAGGCTACCCTGTGTGCCAGGCTACCGTGTGTGCCAGGCTACCGTGTGTGCCAGGCTACCCTGTGTGCGCTAGGCTACCCTGTGTGCCAGGCTACCGTGTGCGCGCTAGGCTACCGTGTGCGCGCTAGGCTACCCTGTGTGCCAGGCTACGAGAGTCAGAGAGACGATATCAATCACATGTCTGAGTAGTGAGAATACTGGGCTAACAATGTTGAACCATCACATCAAACTACACATCCAGCTGCACAACATCCGGGATGTGTTTAACATGAATGTTGATCCACTGATCATTCCTGACTCGTATGAAACTCACAATACCGTGGCTGGAACAGCTCACAACACCCCGACTGGAACAATTCACAACTTATAAATACTGTGAGGAGCAATTCACAACCCACGAAAATGTACAGTACAGCCCACAAAATGTACAGCCCACAAAACCCTGGCTGGAACAATTCATAACAAAACCCTGGCTGGAACAATTCACAACACAATACAATGGCTGGAATAATGCACAACTCACAATACCATGGCTGGAACATTGCACAGAAAAAGAAATTAATCTTTGGAAGGAGAACTTTAGACATCGTTTCGTTCCGTCCTAGGCCATTATCAGTAATCCAGAACGTACCGAAAGGTCGTCTGAAGTTTCCTCTCCACAAATGGGTGATTTGAGAGTTCTTCTGCACGTTGCATCAATCTTCGACGCTTTTACGTGCATGTAGTCTACTAGTCGACACTCGTGCGCCAACCTTGTCTATTAGTCGACGTTTACGTGCGTATATCGTCTACTACAGCCATCACTCTACTTATCCTCGGCCTCTGTAACGTGGTCCCCGTTTTCAAGGCCAAAACTCAGTGTATACCAGTGCTAAAATATACCGAAATGTATGTTAAAAAAACACAGTATGCGGTATATGGCATTTTGTTGAGAAAACGTTTTTCCCAACTGGGATTTCATCGATGATGATAGTGGTGGGAATCAGAGCAGATTCTAAGCGTAGTTGGTCCCGACTGTCCGCCTCGCTGATAACTTGTCTGGCGCTGGGGAAGTTCATCGGCTGGTTCACTGCGTTGCGGTGAAGGAACAGTCGTTCGTGTCATCTCTCTGACAGGCACCTTTTATGTTTACTCGTCCTAATAATACTCAGGTCCCTTGAAGTTTCGCCTGATTACCATCATGTAATCAGGTACAATTCTAGCCATGTTAGAAAAAAAACATTAACATATTCAACTTTAAACAGTTATTTCCTTCAGCAAAACGGAAATCGCCTCCTGTTTTACTGTTACCTTGCTAGTCACCTTCAATATTCACAGGGATTCAATACCCCAAACAAACACGAGGCAAGAGCAGCCATAATATCCACAGGAATCTATCTCACACTAGGATTCACAAGCCTAACATTCAACAGGATCCAGCGCCCTTGTATTCAGGAGAGGACGTCAGTATCAAGATACAGAAGCAGAGAATGTATTGTGTATTCACGGTAAACAACACGGTCGAGTATTGCACTAGCGGGGCGGACGAGTGGATCTGTGTTGCGTCGTCAAGCAACGCGAGTGTTGCTTCTGGCTTAGCATCGTACGGGCGCAAGACAACACAATAACAGTTGATTTGGGCCAGGAGGTTCTCAGACGCTGGTGGCGCCCTGAATGTGCTGCTCAGAATAGGAACGGATGGCGCTGGAGGATTGGGTGGATCGCCCCAATGGTCTTGGCGGAGTGTAGAGGCATTACGGAAGCGGCTGGTGAATGGGTGTGAACGGTCCTTTGACTCGAGTCACTGCAGCAGTGAAGGCAGCAATACGCAGGAAGCAGGTACATTGTTGGAGCAAAATGAAAGCATCAACCTTCTTAAAAAATTGAAAAAAAAGGTCTTCTGAACCACAAATAAACACCAGCAGCATTAATAGAAGCACCACAGTGAACAGCAACGCAGCAAACAGCAGTGGCACAACCGCCTGCAATAGCACCAACAGCAGCAGACGCGGCATTACCGTAAGCACCAGCAATCCAACCAGCTCTTCCTCATTTTCAAGCTTTATCTTCACCACCGTCTCTCAGCAGTCACTGCTCACGATTTAGTGAAACTATAGAAAATCCCATCACTGAACATTTTTACAATAGGCTTTTCTTAAGCTGGGGGGGGGGGATTCTTTTCCCAAATGTTCTTGGTAAACTTACAGTCTCGAGTATTCATCAATAATAAAGTAATGAGAGAAATCTGCAGGTGCGTAGGCCAATTAAACGTCAGTTTAATTTGCTTACGCATCTAGTGCTCTACCTGTCACTAGCCGTTCCGGGGATTATGCCCTTTCCTGCCAGGTCTCTGACCAGGCAGCAGAGAAAACGCTAATATTTCAGGACTATGACCCATCAAGAAACTCGACGAAATGTAAACTGAATGCAAATATATATGTAAGCTTAACTTGGCGTCTTAAATGTTCATGTATGATAAATAAATTACTAGCAATCATGCTGTTAAATTTATCCAGACTGGATAAGTTTAACTAGCTTCTGTTCCAAACTCCAGCGAAGACGGCAGTGCTTCCTTCAAAGTCTTCTGGTTACCAAAAAAAATGCAAATGTTGCCAGCATCCTTAACTCTCTTGAACAATGCAAGTGACGTTAATTATTAATTTGACAAAGATTACAAGGAAGTATTCAGTTCTTAGACAAGCAAAGCGATGCCTCGCGCTAACGAAGAAATCCCCCGAAAAGCAACACAGGAAGCAGCATCTGCTGAAGTAGCAACTGAAGGATCTAAAGCTGCAACAGGGAGCATTAACGCAACAGCACCAACGCGAATAATAATAGCTTAAGAAAAGAAGTACTAACGGTTACAGCAGCAGCAATGGGAGCACCAACAGTTTTAAAACCTGGAGCAATAACAACAGTTATAGGAGGATAATACACAAGAAGGATAATAAACAGAAAAAGTAGAAGCATAAACATGAAATAAAAAAAAGAGAAGCAACAGTAGCAGCAACAGCAATATCAGGAGAGCAACAGTGAGAGCAACACCAGCGGACCACAACAGCAACATGAAACACCCCAATATCGGCTATTAAGTCACAGAAGACACTATCACCAGCACGCATCACAACTAACCATCCACCTGACTCGTGTATCACCGAGAACCTCCGCTTCTTGCACCCCACCATTATTATCACCATCCTCTCCCCCATCACCCCAATATCTCTTCAACACCCCTACCATTCAACAACCACCAATCATTAAACTCAAGAGGCTGGGTCTGGAGCAGTCTCTCGACCTCCCAGCAGACACAATTCGGCGAAGAACTCACCCAGTAGTCACACAATCCTGGACAAATCGCTTGGCGGCCTGTGGAATACTTGTGACCGGTTTCGTAGCCCGGTCTAAGACCAGGCTTTCCTGACTACCTGGTCAACTAGGCTGTTGATGCTAGTGGCCTACAGGCCCACATGGCCATCACAACCTGGCTGGTCAGACACCTGCAGCAGTATTTACTACACTAACCTGGAAAAAAAATAAACAAAAATAATTCTGAATCAAAATCTTCCTGCAAATCCTTAAAAAAATACGCGAGAACAACTTCACAGGTGGAACACACACCTGGACGAAAACTTCACAAGTGGAACACACACCTGGACGAAAACTTCACAAGTGGAACACACACCTGGACGAAAACTTCACAAGTGGAACACACACCTGGACGAAAACTTCACAAGTAATACACACCCGGACGAAAGTCTCCCCCACCCACCCACGGACTCACCCACAGGTCTCCCAGTATTGGAAACAAGACTACGGAGACCACTCTAACTCTCCTGAACTTTGGCAGCGTTTTTCTTTTAAGACTTCCGAATTACGACTATAAAATTGAGGCGTTAAAATGGCCCAAAATAACAGTTAAAATACACGAAAAACTGAAAACTATTTGCAAAACGTATGACTTTACTCGACAATAGAGGCACCAATACCTTAAATATTTCTGCAATTCGAGCTAGCTGAAGTGGCCGGATAACTTAAGTCTTATATCGTTGGAGGCTGGACCACAATGGCCACGCCATTATGGCGATACTACATTGGTAGCACCATCACCACCACGATCAGTAGCCTCGCAACCATGGCCATTCAAGATTAGACAAGAGAGAAGTTCTGAATTCAGTTTTATTATAGAAATAAAGATACACAAGAGAGGCACAGAATACAGTTGCACTCAAAGAGGACTCTGGCGAGGTTTGTTAGAGTTGTGGACCATGCGCGGTCCATAACTAACTGAAACCTTCTGGGTTTCTGACAACTGAAACCTTCCGGGTTTCAGTTAACAGGTTTCATACTAGCTTCGGGTGTCAGATGGAGATGTTGAAATTACTGCCGATACGAATGAAAACACACGTGTAGCTGGACAAGCTTTCACAGGAAAATCGTTTTGCTCTAAAAGATGTACATCCAATAAGGTGGAATATTAGGCAGAGAGTGTAATGTGGGTGAGATCCCAGGATCAAAGGTGAGGGATCTTGCTATTGGCGGTAGGCTGGGATGTCACCTGATCAGGAATCGGTAAAGCGTGTGATGTAGGTTAGGTTCCCGGTATGTAGGTAGGATCTCGCCTCTTCATCCGATCAGGAATCGGTAAAGCGTATAATGTAGGCCATATTCCCGGATCCTAAGTGGGAACCTCGTCTCTAAGTGGTTGGGATGTCACCTGGTCACGAGCCGGCGGCAACTGTCCCTACGTTAGATGACAGCTGCTTCTAGGCATCTTCCTGTTTTATTATCTTCCTTGAGTTATTCTACGAGTCTTCAGATGAAATACGTGATGTTATCTTTTCTGCTAAATATTTAATTAACTTTAAATAAATTTTAGTTTATTAAACACGGTTAAATGCACGATCTTATATTGTACATGCATTATTTAATTCTTTAAAAATCCCATTTTTCATTCCACCCATTTAAAAAATCTGAATTATAACAGTGAAATTATTTAATAAACAACTAGGTCATAATTAGTGGCAGCGGTGGGGTACGTGCACACACCTAAGAGACGTCAACAACGTTTATTACCACATCATAACATCAATGGTAAGTAATAACGAAAAGTTGAAGAATTAGACACGTATGCAACAAGTGGTTATCTTTATTTCATCAACTAGAGGCTTCATCCATAAACACATGGACAAAAACAGAAAGAGGTTAAAGATTAGGTGATCAGTCCCTCGGTGTAGGAAGAAGTGGCCTTATATACTGACTGATCTGATTAGCAAAACTTCTACATAATATAGATATCAAGTTGTTGCGCACACACACGTGTAATTCTTCACCCACTACATTAGTTACATCACGATGGTTATACCAATACGGCCACCACAACAGCAACACCTCCATGCTCACACCACCACAGCTGCATCATTGGCCTTACCACCATGGATGTACCATCATGGTCACATCACCTTGACTGTTCTCTTCCACAAAAGTAAATGACGCTTTCACCGTTAAGTCATCATCTACTAACGATTACCATTACTTGAAATTAGGTTGAATTAATTCACGTTTCACTTGTGGCACTGCCTTACCCCTCGCCTGGATGAGGAACACCTCCCTCTCTCCCTAACATTGTGTTCCTTCTTCCCTCCCTCATCTCTTATTCCCCCTCCCTCACCTCTTATTCCCCCTCCCTCACATAACACCAGACCCGCGTATTTTTCCCCTAAACCAGGAACAACTAGATCAATCACAGAAAACCACAACCAAACAGAAACAGCCAAAACTGGCCACAACCAGAGAGAACTAGTCATGACCGACTACAGCTTGACAAACAGCCATGTCCGGCCACAGCCAGACGTAACTACCTACATCAGATCGCAACCGGACACGTAACATATGCATAGAGGTTTCCAACCGGCTACTACTGGCCTCATAACACACTTGCAAAACTACAATAAATGCCAACAGGCCACGGCTGGCTACAACCAACCATATCTGGCCACGACCGACCACCTAACATACATAGAAAAAAAACGGCAGTAAATGTCAACAGACCACGGCCGGCCGCGACGGCCCACAAGTGGCCATGGGCCGCCATGTAACATATACATGGAGGACCACAATAAATGTCAACCAGTGTTCAGAGGAAAATATTCGGAATTCGTCAGGGAAGACGTTTATGGGGGTATCTCCTCTTCCTTATGTACTGGTCTTATGAGCACTCTCCACACATCTCATTATACGCTGGGCACTCTCCTTTCATACCCCCGTGCAGCGTTCGTTTTCCAACGCTCTTAATGCGCGCGTCGATTTCTCAACGACGTAAGTAACGTGTGGTAACTGACTCACGAAATCACAGTATGGGTTTTACGACTCACTCGCCGCGAGTTCAATCCCCAATTGTACCGTGGTTTGTTTAACGTGTGGTAGTCAATCTGTAGTCAATTTTCGAGGGTCATCATACCCAGCGGACCGATGCCAGATATACCTGTAACCTGTTTTGCAGGTTTTTTCCTTTCGCAGCCCGACCTGAGGTCACTGGCCTTCCCTGATGATTGATTGATCAACTATGCTGTTGCATGCCAGTCGCTCTCAAGCATAAATAGCCATCACCTACTGACTGGCTGGTTGGTTAATGAGACTTAGAGCCTACCACACGAGTCATGAAGACTGCATGTCGCCTGTTCACCATCAGACAAGAATACTCTGATCCATGAAGTAGAGTCTAAAACACTCAGCATACACTGACACACACTGAAAGGCATAGACAGACATTGAGAGAGACAGAGACAGACACTGAGACATAGGCACTGAGACACATACACACACAGAGACAGACAGACACTGACAGACACAGAGACACTGAGACACAGGCACTGAGATGCACACACACACAGACATACACAGAGAGACATACACAGAGTGACATATACAGAGAGACATACACAGAGACAGACATAGAGAGAGAGAGAGACACACACACACACTGAGAGACTTACACATCATGGTATATAATGCCGAGATTTATCTGGCACTTGCAGGAGGTAGTGATCGAATTTCCACTTGAAAACTTTACAATACTGTATATATTAGTTAATTTAGGTTAGCAACCTGTGTCAAAGGTCACAAGAAGGCCATTAGACTTAATTATCCTAAATTTGCACAGTTAATAGCACATAATTAAATTATATTAATGAGGGAGCGGGATTACACGGCCGCTAGTTAGTAAGTTCCGCAACAACACACTTGTTGACAGTGTGATGGATGTGTGTAGAGGAGCTTCCGTCACGCGTCACCACCATCCTTCATCCCTCCATCATATTCCTTAAATCTCTTACAACCACCATTATCATCTCGATGGCCTACCACACATACATCAGCACCATTGCATTAACCTAACCACTACTACCACTACCACCATCGCATTAACCTACCACCACAACTACCAACCCTCTTCAACCCACCACAGCCAGAAGAACAACGAAAATACTTTTCCCCAGAGAAAAGCGCAGCTCTGACTGCGGATCTCTGCTGCATAAATAAAAATTACCTGTCCGTCACCTGTAACCTGTTTCGGGAGTTTGCCTGCTCTCAGTGTCCGACCCTGGGCCATGCCTCCCTGTTGCTTGCCTGGTCTTCCAGGCTGTTGCTGTCAGCGGTTCCCCTCCCCCCCGGCCCTCGTATATAGCACAGCCTGATTGACCTGGGCCATCCAGGAAATAATGTTCCAGTTTCCTCTTGAAGACCTCTACAATGATTCCTGCTGAATTTCAGATATCTGCTGAAAATTCTAAGCCCACGGATGTTGATGCAGTGCTTTCGTACTGTGCCCGTGGTTTCCTTGCTTTTCACTAGGTCTACTTTATACTACCTTCCATATCTCTCACTCCAATATGTTATGACAGTATGCAGATTTGGGACAAAGCCCTCTAGTACCATCCATGTGAATGTAATTGAGGCACCCTTTTTCTGAATGTCTGAAACCAAGCAGCACAAGCTTCAGAAGGTTATGAGACCCATTCCGGGAATCTTGGAACGGGTTCTATAAGTGTGGTCATCGGACACCTGACCATGCCAACAGCTGCATGAGTCTTTGTCCTAGAAACCATACACCATTGTCCTAGAAACCATACACCAGTGTGGAAAATGTGAAACCTATCAGAGGAAGCCTCTCGTGTTATGAGAGAAATAAAGCTAAACTTTGCAGGGAAAAATCAATGAACATTAATTATTAATAATTAATTATTAATACTAATAAATAATAATCGTTAAACATCTGCACGAAGGTAAGCTCGCAAATTTTATTTTGCAGTTTGACCAGATTACACATTTTATACGAATTTTTAAGACCATCATTCTGGTTTTTTCCTCATCTCATCAAGACACGGGATGCTGCCTCCCTCTCTCAAGACACGGGATGCTGCCTCCCTCTCTCAAGACACGGGATGCTGCCTCCCTCTCTCAAGACACGGGATGCTGCCTCCCTCTCTCAAGACACGGGATGCTGCCTCCCTCTCTCAAGACACGGGATGTTGCCTCCCTCTCTCAAGACACGGGATGCTGCCTCCCTCTCTCAAGACACGGGATGCTGCCTCCCTCTCTCAAGACACGGGATGCTGCCTCCCTCTCTCAAGACACGGGATGCTGCCTCCCTCTCTCAAGACACGGGATGCTGCCTCCCTCTCTCAAGACACGGGATGCTGCCTCCCTCTCTCAAGACACGGGATGCTGCCTCCCTCTCTCAAGACACGGGATGCTGCCTCCCTCTCTCAAGACACGGGATGCTGCCTCCCTCTCTCAAGACACGGGATGCTTTCTGCCTCTCGTCTCTCAAGTACGGGACGCTATCTCCCGTCTCTCAAGACACTGAATGCTTGCTGCCTCCCGTCACTCAAGACACGGGATGCTGCCTCCGTGAAAGATACATGAAAGATGTTTTTGGGGGGTCAATGCTCTCGCGGCATGTTCCTAGGTCAGGCCTCCCGGTGGATCAAGGACCAGGCTGCTGCTGCTGGCTGCATGCAGTCCAATGTACAAACCAAAGCCCGGCTGAACAGAAACTGATTTAAGGAACTTAAGCTCTCTTGAGGCGCACGAAGGGCGTTAAAAACTCGGGGATCTTTGACACTCACTTAATTTTCTCATTGTACGTGTCGCAGCGACTGCCATGTATCTTGCTTTTGTCTGGCGTGTTTTCAGTGTGCAAGTTAGCAACCGCTCTCCGTGATTTTTCAGGTATAATTTATGATATACCTTTCTCGCCTAAGTTCCAAGGAGTACAGTTGAGGGAAGTTAAAGCGTTCCCAGTAGTTCAGGTACTCGAGAGAATGTGTACTGGCTCAGCTATCTCGCCTGCTTTGAAGTGGCCCGCTAATGTAGAGCAATATTCTCGCCTGGAGAGAACAGTGGTTTGAGTATCAATGGCTCACCATCTCTTGTCTTGAACGTTCTAATTATCCAGCCTATCGTTTTCCTCTTGGCAGCTATAGCAACACTCGATCGGTTGACTTGTGATATCACCCTTAGTCTCCCATATGGAATTTTTGCTCTCTACTGCACGCCAATCAATTTTCCTGAGTCAGTTTAACATTCGTTCAGTTCTGAACGTGCATTAATCGTGTTGCCAGAATGATCTGTGCATTGAACATACACGTCGAACAATCCACACTCAACTATCCACTCTACTATCCACACACTCAACTATCAACAAAAATATTCACACTCTCAACAACTATCCACACACTCAATTATCCACACACTCAATAAAAAAACTATCCACACTCAACACAACAACTACCCACACTCAACTATCCACACTCGATTCATTACACTAAATCACTGTTCCAGTCAGCGTAAATTCAAGACGTGTTTCTGGTCACTGAATTTAACCCAGAAACACTAAAGAAAGCCAACTACTTTGGCTTATCAACCCAGTATCACTAAAGTCAACCATTCTGGCTTATTTTCGTTGGGTTCCTCCTCAGGATGCGACCCAGCACATCAGACTAACACCTAGGCGTCTGTTTACTGCTAGATGAATATCTAAGACATGTCCCTGTCTCACCTAACCCGGAAATCGAAACTGGGTTCTTTTGGCCAGGCTGTTGCTGTTAGCAACAGCACTGGAGCTTGCAAGGTTGTGTCTTGCGTTATGATGTCTGGCGCTGGAGAACCTGGCGTTGTTGTGTCTGGTGCTGGAGAACCTGGCTATGTCTGGTGCTGGGGAACCTGGTGTTGTCTGGTGCTGGAGAACCTGGCGTTATGTCTGGCGCTGGAGAACCTGACGTTATGTCTGGTGCTGGAGAACCTGGCGTTATGATGTCTGGTGCTGGAGAACCTGGCGCTGTTATGCCTGGCGCTGGAGAACCTGGCGCTGTTATGTCTGGTGCTGGAGAACCTGGCGTTGTTATGTCTGGTGCTGGAGAACCTGGCGTTGTTATGTCTGGCGCTGGAGAACCTGGCGCTGTTATGCCTGGCGCTGGAGAACCTGGCGTTGTTATGTCTGGTGCTGGAGAACCTGGCGTTGTTATGTCTGGTGCTGGAGAACCTGGCGCTGTTATGTCTGGTGCTGGAGAACCTGGCGTTGTTATGTCTGGTGCTGGAGTGATCCTCTCACAATAGAAATTAGCATCTCCATGTGTATCTTCCGGTGTATGCACACGCCTTACGCCTGGAGCACCTCTACGCTCATGTGCACCGATACACAGCCGTGTGTGCACATACACAACATGTGTATACTTCTTGTGACGGACCCAAGAACTTGACCCATACGAACTGGGTAACACATTACTCGCTTCTTAATAATAATAATAATAATAATAATAATAATAATAATAATAATAATAATAATAATAATAATAATTTATATGAACACATAACCTGGTGTTAAGGACAAATTAGGTAAATTTTGTCCCAAGATGCGACCCACACCAGTCGATTGACATCCAGGTGCCTATTTTACTGCTAGAAGAAGAGGGACAGCAGGTGTCTTAAGGTAACACGTCCAAATGTTTCCACCCGTATCGGGGATCGATCCCTGAACCTCAGTGTATCAGCTGAATAACCTACTAATTGAGAACTGGATTTGTAAAATTTAACCAAGTCACATTTACTTCGTTTTACAATGCTCGCCTTGATCATGGGACAGTAGGCCTGGTGCCTCGCCTTGATCATGGGACAGCAGGCCTGGTGCCTCGCCTTGATCATGGGACAGTAGGCCTGGTGCCTCGCCTTGATCATGGGACAGTAGGCCTGGTGCCTCGCCTTGATCATGGGACAGTAGGCCTGGTGCCTCGCCTTGATCATGGGACAGTAGGCCTGGTGCCTCGCCTTGATCATGGGACAGTAGGCCTGGTGCCTCGCCTTGATCATGGGACAGTAGGCCTGGTGCCTCGCCTTGATCATGGGACAGTAGGCCTGGTGCCTCGCCTTGATCATGGGACAGTAGGCCTGGTGCCTGTCTCATCTGTTTCTTTTTACATAATTTTTACTGTAAATCAAATAAAACACTTTTAAACATGCTTCGTGACACTTATCCTGACCTCTGATGGGTTTCGTGAGCTTTCCTACTCCCGCGGCCCGGTCCTAGGCCAGACTTGTCTGGCGATTGTTTGGTCAACCAGTTGCTGCGTCTAGCATAATTAAATTTGAATAATCGGTATCAACTTGCCACTGTAGTCACCAAGAAACTCATTAAATCTTATATACGAAGCAAGTAAAACTATTCCGCAATCTATATCCTTAATTCGACCCATGTCAACGGGTTTATTAGTAAATTTAGACGAAAGGGTAAATATCCCCAACATTTATGTGGAAAGAGATGCTAGATTCCAGACAAGAGGTCCCTACCCCGAAGTACATGCCACTGAAACCCCACCACCGTGGTAGGGTGACCCAGCGTCGGGTATAAGGGGACATAAAATTGATATACCTTTGATGGGTGTCGAGAGTTGCCCCACACCCGCGGCCCGGCTCTGGGCCAGGCTTGCCTGGGGAATACTTTTCTAATATCGAATACTGCCTCGTCCTCGAGAAACTACCGGCGTTGTGAGTCCCCGAGATACCATCATGGTCATCAGTCCTATGATGGTTCAGTCCACCATTCCACCATCTGCCTTCAAAGCCAAAGTTACATTTAGAATATCTCTCTATTAAGTCTTATTGTCGTCATTTGAACTTAGTTTCTTTGTACCTATACATCAGTAACTGTTTCATAATTGTATTCCATAACTTTGAGAGAGTCTGAGGATGTAATGAGGCAACTGCGAAAGGTTAATCCTACAAATAAAGAATACAAAGTTGATTAGATATTGATCATCATCACAGCAACGGTGTTTTCCAAGATAAATCCATAGCTACAGAATCACTCACTCTCACTCGCTCTCTCTTTCACTCTCACTTTCTCTCCCCAGTCGCAATTTTCATAACCTATTTGTATGTAATTATGAAACAAGTAGAGAAAGGCGGCCAGGAGGGGGTAGGATGACGAGTGAAGAAAAGAGAGGAGCAACATGAGGGAGAAAGAGGCAGTAAGAGGAAGAAACAAGACGGGAGAGGAGAGGAGGTCACGCCCCCGGCAGATACAAGCAAGAAATAAGCCCCTAAACCAACATGGGTCATAGCAGCGCTTCGGAAATTGGAAAGTAGAGATATGTGATCAAAAGAGAAGAGAGAGCAGGTTCAGATCCTTGAATCAAGAGCTCTTCAGCGGCCGCCCTCTCTTTGAAAGGTTGCATCCAGAGCGCTCCCACTCACTCTCGTCAACGGCTCCCGACATCCCTAAACCGGCAGCAAATCCCACCTCCAGCACCAGGATTTTTTTTCAGGGAGAGATGAATTAGGATGTCTGAAGGTTAACAAGTTGAAGGCTCAAGCCTTAACCTGAAGCCTGAAGCCTTCACGCTTGCTGATCCCGGCGCTGTGTGCACCTTCACGCTTGCTGATCCCAGCGCTGTGTGCACCTTCACGCTTGCTGATCCCAGCGCTGTGTGCACCTTCTCGTTTATCTAAACGTTTCGCTCTATAGACAGCCTTATCAAGATCTGATAAAGCTGTACAGAGAGCGAAACATCGCCCCAACAGAAGCCTGCTGACCCATTTACGTCTTTTCTCCAAACGCTGTATTCACAACGCTTACAATGACCCCGACACGACTATTCCAGGATATATCTGTATTTCTGTGCTCAAGGAGAAGCGCCAAACCCGTACGAGGATATTACAGCGCCTGGGGGAAATAGATTATCAGGTTTGGTCCAAGGGTATGGTAGGTCAGCTTCCCTGGATCAAGAGCCTATCGTTATCATCAACACACCCTCAGTGAGGGGGGAAAGATGTTTCCTTCCCCCCCCCCAAGATCTGTATAGGTTTAAGGAAGGGGAGAATTCTTTAGGTCTACGATGCTGATCCATTGGGAGGCCTGGTCTGGGACCAGCTGTTGACCTAATGATGATTCCGGAGATCGGAGGTATACCACCCCTCCTCAACAGTACGGTCATCGACCAGGTCTATCACATGAGCAACGCCCGGTTATATCTGAAAGACGTTTCGCCCGTAGGGTAATACCTGAAGGACGTTTCCGGAGGGTCAATGTTCCCCCCCCCCCGCAGACAAATTCCAGACCGGTTCTCCCGAAGGATCAAAGAGGGGGAGGGGAGGAGTTATATCAATAGTCAGATCGACACAGTCCATGATAGATGCAACGTCAAGGTCACTCAGTGTTGTACACGCGTCATATTCACATTCCTGAAGGTATTTTATTACCCTAATCGAAATATAGCAATCAGATAAGTAAGAGATTCGTGATCAGCGCTAAAAACAGTACAAGACATGGTGGAAATAATTGGTATAAAATACCGACACAATGGAAATACAAACACACATGCCTAGTATCTAAAGGACCTGCCTAGTATGGGCCAACAGGCCTGCTGCAGTGTTCCTCCTTTCTTATGTTCTTATAATGTGATCCTTTATTGACAACGTTTCGCCCGCACAGTGGCCTTCTGCGAGCACCTGATTGCTACAAGGAACTAAGTGGGTACAGATGAGAAGCGCACAGCGTTTCGCCCACGCAAACGTTGTCAATAAATTATCAAATTATACTGCATGTGTGTGTATATTTCCACAAGACGTGGTAGAGGTTTGATCCTCCGTCTGCTGAGCGCTGGACAGGTGCGCTTCCCACCTGTACCCACCTAGTTCCTTGTAGCAATCATGTGCTCGCAGAAGCCTGCCAATCAGGTACAATTTGACAATTATCATTAAAATAATGATTATATAATACCGAGAAGAGGAATTAAGACACTGGTGCATCTTCTAGATATCTGGAACTGAAGACGTTGCGCCACTCAGTGGTTTTTTCAGTTCAATATTGAGATGATGCAAGAGAGTACATGAGGTAATTAGTCCCTCAGTCAAGGCTGAGGGACTGATTACCTCACTTCCGTAGATGTGGGTGGGTGTGAGTTAGACCTGATAGCTTGTGCTACCAGGTCGGTTGCCGTGTTCCTCCCTTAAGTCAATGTGACCTGACCTGACTAGGTTGGGTGCATTGGCTTAAGCCGGTAGGAGACTTGGACCTGCCTCGCATGGGCCAGTAGGCCTTCTGCAGTGTTCCTTCGTTCTTATGTTCTTATGTTCTTATATCAGTTCTATACTGAATCGAGAAAGGCACTGATTGGCGAAACGCCTTCATATGAAAATACCCAGGTGTTGCACATGTGTCTAATTCCTCACAGTCTGACAAGATTACAGAGATTCATCAAGGTTCCTATTGGACTGTGGATGAATGGTTCAAAGAACTGACATGTTGTTAGACACATGTGCAACTCTTGGGTATCTTTATTGAGGAAACGTTTCGCCACACAGTGGCTTCATCAGTCCATACATAGGAGAAACTTGAAGAACAGGAGGAGAATGAGGTAATCAGTCCCTCAACCTTGAGTCGATGTGGTCAGTCCATCAATCTTGAATAGAATACGGCAATAAAGATACCCAAGAGTTGCACATGTGTCTAATTTCCCTATTGGAAAACTGTGTGATGCTAATTCTCTACCTACAAGATGGCATTGTGTTACAAGATTAGAACCGTTTATACTTAATACTTGAGTGTGATTATTGCGCCTCTGCTTGTCTTTGTAATACTTCGCCACTTGCTCTCGTGAGTGGGAATATCAATGCACAAATTGTGAACTGGTCCTCCCCAGTATTTTGCAAAACAAAATTATGATGAATCATCCTCGCCCGCGCTCCAGGCGGTACAGCTTGAAGGATTTTAGGGCGTTTCCAGTAATTTAGGAGTTTGAAAGGATGCGGGTCGTGAAAGTTCTCTGAATATTCTCCAGACCTGCAATTTCACCAGCCTTAATAGGTCTGCTAGTGTACAGTGGTCAGTTTATCGACAGGGCAGACGGGAATAGACTGCAAGGCAAGGACCGTAGATGGAAATTAAAGACGAGTGTAATCCATAGACACGTTAAAATAGATTTATCTCGTATCTTAGTAGTTAGAAAGTGGAATAACGTGGATGTGCAAGGGTTGGAGGTGAACGTAACTATCTTCGAATGCAGGAACGAAAAGACAGCATAATCTGTAGTACTGGTTACTGATATTTAGGCGGCGGCAAGCACAAGAAGACAGATGAACATCACGTCTGCGCATGGAGCACAACAGAACAACAATCTGTAAAGCAGTCATTAGTAGTATGTATTTACGAGGCGGGGCCAGGAGCTGATCCTCGACCTCCGCAAGCACAACTAGGCGAGTACACATTACAGTCTAGGAACTACTCCAGCTCCTGCATAATACAACAAAGGGACTTCCAGACAGAATAATCACATCATAAACCTGACACCGTAACCTCCATCAAATCCACCACCACAACATACACAGCGTAATATACACAAACCACCAGTTCATACTGCCATACCAAAGCGGCCCATTCGATGCCATTAGCCGCAATGCGAGGGAACCGCCCTAACTATCTATCAAACGACTAGACGACCATTAAGATACAAACTGCCTCCTTTATCATTCAATACCTACCAATTGTGGCACATTTGTCCGGGTCTGGGAATAATGCGACTCAATGGTCAACTCCACCTCTATGGTTCGCCACGCTTCCAGTATCGGTTGTTCGGAGAAACTTTTTTTCTACAATTGTCCAAAGACTCGTTGAGCTGTTACCAAGAGGAAACACTGGGAAGAAAGTTGAGACATTTAAAGAGAGCTTTAACCTGTGGGCATCATTTACACCCAGAAATAAACACTACGAAGGAGAAATTTGGAGTGTGAGATGGACCAGGGTAGTGTTTTTTTTTTTTGTCTATTACAGTACTTCACTACAGTTTCTTTCAAATCCCATGAAATCCTGAGCTTTCCCTTCCTTGATACCACCACCTGCTCTTTACCAACTGATGATTCCGGGGAACGTCGCCTCTCCGGGCATCTTGCTTAATAACCAAGTCAATCCGACAGTTGCTGCCCGTTCCATGCCGTTCAACTTAAGAGCCACAGTCCGGCTAACCAGAAGCGGCCGGGAAAAGCTTTTCACGTTCCTCCCTGAAGACAATTAGGAGTCTATTGAAGGATATGAAAGGTTGTTGGACCTCTCATGTTTACTGGGTTATTTCAGTAAGCCGATTTGTAACCAATTCCTCCACTATTTACAAGGAGTAAAATATTTAATCTTTCTCACTCGCAATCCAATTTAAGAAATTTTAAACATTCCCAATTACTTACGTGTTAGAATAGAAGCTACCAGTATAAGTTCCATCTGTGTTCTCAAAATCCAATATTTGGTCAGCTTTAATTGGGGCTATGAGCAAGGAGCAATATTCCACACGTGTGCAACAGTTGCGTATCTTTATTGATAAAATGTTTCGCCTACGTAGTAGGCTTCAGTTTTAGGTGCAGCAGGTATAGTAGTGAAATGCAGATGTAATCAGTCCGTCAACCTTGGAGAAATAGTATTCGAGGTGGTCAGTCACTCAGCATAGAGAAGAGTTCAGCTCTATGGAGCCGAATTCTTTTCCACGTAATAGTCAACTTTGTTGACTACGATTCAGGCCCGATTTCTTACGCCCTGTTTTTTTACGAACTTTGTGTGCTGTTACACTGGGCTCACACTGGTCAAAGGCTTTCACAAAGTTTGTGTATAATTTAGCTTGTTTTCCAGCGAGTCCAAGACCATGTCACCAGGGTCTAGCTACCCATTAGCTGCGAGAAGCAAAAGCGTCCTTACAACGTCAATGACCTGATAAGACACATGAAACACCTTTACTTATAACGACGTTTCGTTCAAAATGTGCTTTTTGATCGAAACGTGGTTATAATAGTCTTAAGCTGTTTCTGTGTCTTCCACTTGTCTGCCAGCTACCTCATCCACTCTGTCCGGTGCTCTGTTGATGCTGTGACTGCGCGTTTAGCAATCTTGAGATTCAGCACCCTTTAAGAACCTTAATGTTAGCCGCTTGCATTATCAGTGTAGTTATAATCTCTCATTATCTCCCTTGCCCCTTTATCCAGCGCCTTCAGTTTCTACTTTACCCTCTCTTTACGTAATAATCGTTCTCCTGTTTTTATTTGCAGTTTCTCTGTTTTCAGTTTTCCAGTCATTACTGCCCTCCTATGCTCCTTTTCTGTAGCCATCAATTCTCATTACCTTATCTCCGCTTTCCGACCCTTCATCTTCTCTTATCACTGCATGCGCCGAGCTTATTTCTCTTCCCCCTGTTCTGTGCCTGCTTTTTGGGTATCTCCCTTTCTCTAAGACTCTCATTCCATTTTCCTCTTGTTTCCTGCTCCCTCTCACTTCTTTCTCCCGTCACTCACAGCTCGTACCCGTTCCCCGCTGCCCTTGGCAATCTCCCCCCTTTTCCCCCTCCTGGTGCCACCAATACTTCCCTCCTACTGCTACTACACCACCTCTTACTCTTGCTTCCACTAGTACCCCCTCCTCCAACCCCCCGCCTTCCACCAATTTCCCCCTCCTGCTCTCCTGAATTCCCACTCACTTCCTCCAGAATAAGAGTCTGGACAGGAAACAGCTGACTAGGTTTTCCATAAACTTTAAAAACAAAAGTTTGAGAGATAGCATCAAATTCATAGGCTTCCCGAGCGAGGTAAGTGGGCAAGTTGAGGCGCAGCGCAGCGCTTCCAACCAACCTTCCGGGCCACGGAGGCGCACCAGATTACTCTGGGGGAAGAAAAAACTGTGAAGTGCTGTGTACGTGTGTATTTATCTTGCCGAGTTTGGTAGATGTTGAGTCTCAGCTCCTGGCTTTGTCTCTTAAAGGTTTTTCAGACATGAACAACACTAGCAGGGCTTGTGTGAAAATTATTAACAAAAGAATATACAGAAAAAAAAGAAAAATAGAAAAAAAGATGAAAAGGGAAATAAAATTGAAACAAAAGAGAAAGAAAAATTATAATGATGATAATGATAATGAAGGGATTATTAAGCCAGTGGATTTGTAACCCATTATGACTCTGAATCCACTGTCAACAAACATAGCGCTTGGTAAGTACGTACGTACACACACACACACACACACACACACACACACACACACACACACACACACACACACACACACACACACACACACACACACACACACGCACACACACACACGCACACACACGCACACACACACACGTACACACACACACACACACACACACACACACACACACACACACACACACACACACACACACACACACACACACACACACGTACACACACACACAGTGCTACCACCTCTACAACCCGCCCCACCTTCGCCCTTAGTCGTTTTGGCAACACTTAAAAATTTTATAATCACATAGGAAAAAACTTTGTAATTATATATGAACTTTCTAACTTTGTCGTTTAGACCGCCATATTAGTAAAATGTGCCAAACTTTGGCAGGAAATAAAAGTTCGGCATTTTTTCGCCGCGATTATAACGCAAGTCGAGAAGACTGCAAGATGTCACTGGCGGGAAGTTAAGGCCGGGATAATATATTAACACCTGCCTTAACTGCTCTCTCAAATTTAACATTCTGAAGTCTTGTGTTAAGTTAGATTTGTTCCCCTGGGAAATATTTTCCAGGACTTGTGTATGATATACTACGGTATCTTATTAATACACATTCTGAAGTCTTGTGTTAAGTTAGATTTGTTCCCCTGGGAAGTATTTTCCAGGACTTGTGTATGATATACTACGGTATCTTATTAATACACATTCTGAAGTCTTGTGTTAAGTTAGATTTGTTCCCCTGGTAAGTATTTTCCAGCACTTGTGTATGATATACTACGGTATCTTATTAATACAAATGAAAAGAAAGAAATCTGACCATGTATATCAGCTTAGTAACAACGTAGATTGTTTACTTTGAGTATACACCCGCATGTATTCTCGTGTTCCCAGGTATTGTGTGTATCCACATGCTCTTGTGCTGCCGTCCACGGGATAGATATGGAGTGTGCAATAAACTAGCCGCTACCATCCACGGGATAGATACCAAGGTATTCAATAAATCAGCCACTTTGCTGGTGTAATCTAATCTGTTACAGGATGCTCCTTGTGGTGGCTATTCTTGTCTGGTGGCGACTGTCCTTGTCTGGTGGCGACTGTCCTTATCTGGTGGCGACTGTCCTTGTCTGGTGGCGACTGTCCTTGTCTGGTGGCGACTGTCCTTGTCTGGTGGCGACTGTCCTTGTCTGGTGGCGACTGTCCTTGTCTGGTGGCGACTGTCCTTGTCTGGTGGCGACTGTCCTTGTCTGGTGGCGACTGTCCTTGTCTGGTGGCGACTGTCATTGTCTTGTGGCGACTCTCATTGTCTGGGGGTGGCTGTCGGTTTGATGGGGACCCTTGTCTGGGGGTAACTGTCCTTGTCTGGTGGCGACTGTCCTTGTCTGGTAGCGACCTGACCTCAGAACAATGGTCAACAGTCCCATAATATATTAACAGTCACGGCAATTTACCCCACTGACTTCCTGGTTCAGAAACACAAATATCGACGTCTCCACACGACACCATGGCCTGACCAGCATTTATCATCCATCTAGTGCCAAAGTTTACAACTATCATTCACATAAGTGCCAAAGTTTGTGTCATTCATCTAATGCCAAAGCTTTCCTTTAATATGACTGTCACGTGTGTGTGTGTGTGTGTGTGTGTATATATATATATATATATATCAGTCCATTTTTCCTTTTTGACAAATATCCTGACCTCTCTCCCACTACGCTCCAGCATCCACTTCTGCCTTCCTTCTTACAACCCTCTTACGTTTCCCCCAGTCTAGGTTTCCTTGCTGATAGGCTGATCAGTCAACCTGTTGGCGCTGGCAGCACACAGTTCAACTAAGGTACTACAATTACTCACGGTTACACAGAAAAATCGAGCCTTTCACCAGACATACCAACAACAACGGCAATTTCCCGATGGAGAATTTAGTGATGTTGCATTCCATTACAGAGTGGATAATTTAAACTTTTAAAACAAGATAAATAACGCTTATGACAGTACTGATTAAATCATTTAAGTTCACATGTCTGGAATATTGATGTGTGTGTCACAGCCTCGTGCAAGGCAGGAGACATCAGAGCTATGAACGGTACAGAGATCTTTTACTGCCTGCATACTACAAACATTTGAACTATTGGCAACACTTCAGAGTCCTGAAAATGTACTGTCTAGAGCGAAGAAATACCCGATGACGAACATGTGAAGGATATTGGAGGATCAGGGTCCCAATTTACCCACTGAAAAGATAGCCAATGAAAATCAGGAGAGCCCTGGGGACAGTAAGAACAGTATGTCAACATGTGTGGTCCAAGACTGTTCAACTAGCATATATAAGAAACACTGCCGGAGCAAGTGTATAAGTTTTCAAAATGAAACTGAATCCCTCTGTCCACCCAATGCCAAACCAGCCTTTTATAACTATGTGGGCCAGCGCTGCTAACAGGAACAGCCTAGTTGAACAGGCACACAACAAGGAAGCTCAAAAGCCGTGTTCTGAGAAAACCCCAAATCCGTCACATGTATATTACACTTAAATGTAATGCACATACATACATGTTACATAGTTGACACCTTAATGCATAACGACGCCTTTATAGAGGAAAATGTCAGGGGGAGAGAGAGAGAGAGAGAGAGAGAGAGAGAGAGAGAGAGAGAGAGAGAGAGAGAGAGAGAGAGAGAGAGAGAGAGAGAGAGAGAGAGAGAGAGAGAGAGAGAGAGAGAAATTCCTTGTGACAAGGACACATATACAAGACAAAACATTAAATATTTAACTAACAGTTTCCGAGTCAACATTGCATCAAGGGCTCAATAAAGGTGCGCGCACGCGCACACACGCGCGCACGCACACACACACACACACACACAATCGATTATTAAAAAAAAAATCTACAAACTTAAAGATCAGCAAATTATAACACACGACAAAACATCAAACAATAAATAAAAAGAATAATTTACAAACTACAAAACAAGAAGAAGCGAATTCTACGGAGGTTTCACTGCCACAAGGGGAAGGTTCGACCCTTTAACAGCGTCAAGTGACCCCATTGGGGCCGGCTCCTTGGTTGGTTAATGGGGGTTTAAAGCCTATCGACTGCACCAAGGTCATTAAGGCTGAATGTTACCTCTTTCTTGCAGCACCACACATGAACACACTAAAGGACCTGCCTAGTATCTAAAGGACCTGCCTAGTATGGGCCAACAGGCCTGCTGCAGTGTTCCTCCTTTCTTATGTTCTTATGTTCTTAATCCTTAAAACAGGGATTAAGGTAAACTCTGTCAGCATATACACAGAGTAGAATTATTATTATTATTATAATCAAGGGGGGAAGCGCGAAACCCGTAGGATTATACAGCGCCTGGGGGGGGGGGATGTGGAAGGCATTCAGGCTTAATTCGGGGAACTGGAGCAAAGTCAGTTCCTGATCAGCCGGGCTGTGGCTCATACGTTGGTTTGTGTGCAGCCAGCAGCAACAGCCTGGTTGATCAGGCGCTGATCCACCAGGAGGCCTGGTCACAGACCGGGCCGCGGGGGCGTTGACCCCCGAAACTCTCGCCAGGTAAACTCCAGGTAAACAGATCCAATTCCCTAAATTAAGAGCCCCTCACCAACATCAAGGAACCTTCCCTGAGGGGACACAGAGTAGAAGAAAGACCTCTGTGTATGTATCCCGTGCTGTGGTGGTGGATCGACTGGACAACACTACATCTACATACAGTGAGAGTAGTGCATATATACAATGATAGTATATATAATGAGAGGAATAAATGATGAACGTTAGTCCTTCAGAAATTGAGGAAGTCGTTACTGGTGATGAAGTCATGTTAAAATGTGGCTATAAGCACCCACCAACCCACATCCAGGACCCACCAACCCACATCCAGGACCCACCAACCCACATCCAGGACCCACCAACCCACATCCAGGACCCATCAATCCACATCCAGGACCCACCAACCCACATCCAGCACCCACCAACCCACATCCAGGACCCACCAACCCACATCCAGGACCCACCAACCCACATCCAGGACCCACCAACCCACATCCAGCACCCACCAACCCACATCCAGGACCCACCAACCCACATCCAGGACCCACCAACCCACATCCAGGACCCACCAACCCACATCCAGGACCCACCAACCCACATCCAGGACCCACCAACCCACATCCAGGACCCACCAACCCACATCCAGGACCCACCAACCCACATCCAGGACCCACCAACCCACACCCAGCACCCACCAACCCACATCCAGGACCCACCAACCCACAACCAGGACCCACCAACCCACATCCAGGACCCACCAACCCACATCCAGGACCCACCAACCCCCACCCACCAACCCACATCCACCACCCACCAACCCACATCCAGGACCCACCAACCCCACACCCAGGACCCACCAACCCACATCCAGGACCCACCAACCCACATCCAGGACCCACCAACCCACATCCAGCACCCACCAACCCACACCCAGCTCCCACCAACCCACACCCAGCTCCCACCAACCCCACGCCCAGCACCCACCAACCCCACACCCAGCACCAACCAACCCACATCCAGGACCCACCAACCCCACATCCAGGACCCACCAACCCCACATCCAGCACCCACCAACCCCACACCCAGCACCCACATCTAGGACCCATCAACCCACACCCAGCACCCACCAACCCCACACCCAGCACCCACCAACCCCACACCCAGTACCCACCAACCCACACCCAGCACCCACCAACCCCACTCACCTTACTGACACGTGTTTAACAGTTGTCAACACCTGCTGAGGAAGCCCCAAATGTGACCCGTCACCCCGGGATTAGGAACACCTCCAAGTGCTGGTAATTTGTGAGACACGAGGATCATCTGGCGTGGCTACGAAGATCCTCCCCACGCCTCCCCCCGTGCCAACACTCCTACGCCTCCCCCCCCCTTCTTCCCCATCCAGCTTCCACAATCCTCTCTCCTTCCCCAACCTACCTCCAGATCTTCGACCACGCATTGTGTATATATCTGTATAAGTGTGTTATTGTATTTGTGTAAATGTATGTGTATGTATGTACATATGTATGCATATGTATATCTGATGTGCATGTGCTCTCATGTGAATGTGTTAGTATGCATGTGTTTTGCGTGGATGCGTGTGTGCAAGAGTATGCATGCATATGTATATATACGGATGCTTGTGCGTCTTCTGATAATTACCGTTCAGTAATGCAGTTTAGTCCTCCCCAACTTATCCTGTGTATCAGACTTCACTGTCTTGCTTATTTCAATGCCAGTGTAGCAGTGTGTGTGTCACTTCTTCATCGCCCTATACAAGAAGCATCCGTCTCTCTATGACTTGTCCTGAAGTCGTGTATGAAAGTTTCATTATTCAGATACAGGATCAGCAGGATCCAGGCAAAAATTTGCTGAATTTTCCTCGAGAAATCTCGGTGTAGCAGTGAGTGCTACACTGAGATGGGTGGGTGGTGGGTGTCGCCAGGCTAAACCCTCTATACACACACTGACTTGTTACAGTGATTCTATATTGCTATTAAAATCATCAATGCCATTCACATTCCTCTTCTCTCCTCCTTTTCCTTCCTGTTATATGTATCAGGCGATACCTGATGGTCTTACTCGGGGAACGATGGATATATCTCAGGACTCCATTCTTCCTGTTTATGGGCTAGGCCATCCTGAGAGATGGTAATCCCCAGCTATGCTGGAACGAAAGAAACCTCTGAAGCTACCTTAGCTGTTGAAGCTTTGATGACGTACCTTACGATATCCTCACTGCTTGTATATCCAGTGACAAGGATAAAAGATGTACCCATGTGTATGAAGAGTAACATACACCTGTACGTTATATTTTGTTTACTGATTAGATGTTTAATTAAAATGTTCATTGTTAGTGCTTTTATTAACTGAAATCTTCCAGCTCAGGCTGACAGATTAACACTATGTAATGAACTATAATAGGGGAAACATAACTAGTTTTTGCTCCCACTATGTAACTATCATACAAAATTGGGTAGCAGTACACTGTCGATGTATTCAATTTTGATAAAGAAAAAAAAAACTAATTTACTCTATCCTAGTCTATCACTTCTATCAAACTTTAGATTTTGCCGTCGACGTGGCTAGTTTATTGTCTGCCCCATATCTGTCTTGTGGATGGTAGTGGCTAGTTTACCGTATACCTCATATCCATCTTGTGAAGGGTTGCCCAAGAGCACATGATACACAAAAGGCCAAGGACCGAGGCACGGTACCTATCATACAGAGGTACCGTCAATAGCAACCTCATACTCCTCTACACACTTGCAGGCACGGTACCTATCATACAGAGGTACCGTCAATAGCAACCTCATACTCCTCTACACACTTGCAGGCACGGTACCTATCATACAGAGGTACCGTCAACAGCAACCTCATACTCCTCTACACACTTGCAGGCACGGTACCTATCATACAGAGGTACCGTCAACAGCAACCTCATACTCCTCTGCACACTTGCAGGCACGGTACCTATCATACAGAGGTACCGTCAACAGCAACCTCATACTCCTCTGCACACTTGCAACACAATATACATATATTCAACAATACTAAAACGGGATTATTAAGACATGTGCAACACGTGGGAATGTTGACTGTGAAGAGGCATCGCCAACTAGTGGCTTTATCAGTCCAATCCAGAGAACAGAGACGGTGGAAGACGTGTAGCTGAACTACATCACAAAGTGATCAGTCCCTCTGCCCTGACAGGAGGTGTTCAGTCCCTCTGCCCTGACAGGAGGTGTTCAGTCCCTCTGCCCTGGTAGGTGTTCAGTCCCCCAACGAATTATAATCGTGCAGATCTGAATATTTGTTATTCTCAGTTATATCTTACTTATATCTAAATATACTTTATTTTAATTTTATGAAACCTAACTCAACCTGAAATAGAAAAAAAATATAATCTAAGTTTAAGGGAAACATACAAAAGGCTAACATAGGGAATTACTAGAACAAAGATAATGTTTGGATTATTAGCAACAATACACAAATAACCCGCACACAGGAGAGAGAGGACATTACGACGACGTTTCGGTCCGACTTGGACCATTTACAAAGTCACCTCACTCATTTCCGTTAATCTGACTTTGTAAATGGTCCAAGTCGGACCGAAACGTCGTAAGCTCTCCTCTCTTTCCTATTTGCGGGTTATTTGTGTATTGTTCCAGCCACAGTATTGTGCCTTGTTATTGTTTATTACTAATACGTAGTGTCATGGTATTACTGATGGCTTACGATACCGAAAAGCTGATGAATACGACACAAGTGCAGCACTTGGGTATTCTTACTGGCAAAACGTTTCGCCTGTACAAAAGGCTTCCTCAGTCGAATGAAGGCAAATCTAACACTGGAGTTTAATAGTACAGGCGAAACGTTTCAGCTTATCAACTCACGCTGTTTCACACATTTCTGCATGTGTATTTGCCCGGTGACCTTCCTACCCGAAGTCTACCCGGAGTGTGTTCCGGGGGTCAGCGCCCCCGCGCCATGGTCCCAGACCAGGCCTCCTAGACACTACGGATATTACAAGGTCATCAAGACCTTTATTACGAGGTCATTAAGATGACCTTTATTACTAAGATTACGAGGTCACTGGGGTAAGTCGTATTACAAAACTCAGGAGAACCATCAGACAGAATGAAAGGAACACTTGAAAGACCTGTGAGTAATTATGAGAGGAGAGGGAGATGAAGAGGAGGGATACGAAAGAGGGTAAGGGTAGGGGTAGAGAGATGAGGGTGAGGAAATACTGGAGAGAGAGAGAGAGAGAGAGAGAGAGAGAGAGAGAGAGAGAGAGAGAGAGAGAGAGAGAGAGAGAGAGAGAGAGAGAGAGAGAGAGAGAGAGAGAGAGAGAGAAAGTAGGGAAGAGAGAGTAAATATAAGACGGAGAGAATGAAAAGAGAGAGAAGGGGAGTGAAATTACTACCTCTGTGTACTCACCTATTTGTGGCTGCAGGGGTCGATTCACAGCTCTTGGCCCCGTCTCTTCGCTGGTCGCTACTAGGTCCACACACTCTATGCTCCACGAACTTTATCGTATCTGTTCAGTGTGTGTGTGTGTGTGTGTGTGTGTGTGTGTGTGTGTGTGTGTGTGTGTGTGTGTGTGTGTGTGTGTGTGTGTGTGTGTGTGTGTGTGTGTGTGTAGAGGTGTATACATACATCAAAAAGCGTATTAAAATCTATATCTCACTTTAAACTTCTAGTTTTAGTCAACACACTATATTTAAATCTACAATTACCGGAGTCCCATAAATTCTCCCAGGCTGCACTGACTTACTGTACGTTGTTAAAATTCTTAATGGATCCAGAACATTCAATGACCCCGAGATATAAGTGTATCTAATAGAATTAATTTAAATTTAGACGCTAAAACAACTAGTTTATTAGGTATGTCGTGTCCCAGCTGTGGATGGTAGTGGCTAGTTTATTGTGCAAGAAATATCCATCCTGTGGATGGTAGCGGCTAGTTTATTGTGCAAGAAATATCCATCCTGTGGATAGTAGTGGCTAGTTTATTGTGCATCCACTGTCCATTCCATGAAGGGTAGTGGGTAACGCATGAATACACAGTCCTACGAATAAATCCCTAACAGGGCTCAATATACGAGTATACGTACGTACATTTACACTCACACCCACACCCGTTGAACTTGAGTTGAAAGAGAAGACTATGGGAGACATGATTACGACATACCAAATACTCAAATTGATTTGACAGAGCAAGTAACATCGGACTGAAATGAGAAGCACAGAGGCACTGGGCATAGATGGAAGTTCTAGACACAGCTGAGACACACGGATGTTGGGAAATATTCTATAGTTCTCAAAGTTGTAATTAAGTGGGATGAACTGGACGAGGAAAGTGGTAGAACCACTCACTGCACACTTTCAAGTGTATGTTAGGGCCCAAGAGGCAATAAACGAATAATGCAGTTACGGTTCCTGAGGCAGTGCCAGGAGCTGTGAATCGACCCCCTGCAACCACAATTAGGTTAGTATTCCCCGCCTCTTTCAAGAATAAGGCGACTACAGACATTCTCCAACTATGGGCCAACTTTTTTTTGTCGTGATGGAAAATTGTAATGAGTTTTTGTTCGATGTAGAGCAATTATGGAAAAGTGGCGGCGACCGACCCACTCTGGAAACCCACCAGGGTGATCGTATTTGCTTGGACCACCACCTCTTCTGCAACACTGCAAGCTCCTGATGTGTTGATTGCAACACGAAAGGCCTACAGTTATCATTCATCTCCCCCCATGGTTGTTGTGCATCTTGTGTCGATTGTTCGCGACACACACACACACACACACACACACACACACACACACACACACACACACACACACACACACACGCGCGCGCGCGCACGCACACGCAAACGCGTGTCTGCAGCCTGTCCAGATCCCTTTGTAGTTCTGCCTGGTCTTCGATCGAGTGAATTCTCATCAACTTCACGTCATCTACAAACAGGGACACCTCAGAGTCTATTCCTTCCGTCATGTCGTTCACAAATACCAGAAACAGCACTGGTCCTAGGACTGACCCCTGTGTGACCAGCGGGGTCCCACAGGGGTCAGCCCTAGGACCAGTGCTGTTTCTGGTATTTGTGAACGACATGACGGAAGGAATAGACTCTGAGGTGTCCCTGTTTGTAGATGACGTGAAGTTGATGAGAATTCACTCGATCGAAGACCAGGCAGAACTACAAAGGGATCTGGACAGGCTGCAGACCTGGTCCAGCAATTGGCTCCTGGAGTTCAATCCCACCAAGCGCAAAGTCATGAAGATTGGGGAAGGGCAAAGAAGACCGCAGACGGAGTACAGTCTAGGGGACCAGAGACTACAAACATCACTCAATGAAAAAGATCTTGGGGTGAGTATAACACCAGGCACATCTCCTGAAGCGCACATCAACCAAATAACTGCTGCAGCATATGGGCGCCTAGCAAACCTCAGAACAGCATTCCGACATCTTAATAAGGAATCGTTCAGGACCCTGTACACCGTGTACGTTAGGCCCATATTGGAGTATGCGGCACCAGTTTGGAACCCACACCTAGCCAAGCACGTAAAGAAACTAGAGAAAGTGCAAAGGTTTGCAACAAGACTAGTCCCAGAGTTAAGAGGTATGTCCTACGAGGAGAGGTTGAGGGAAATCAACCTGACGACACTGGAGGACAGGAGAGATAAGGGGGACATGATAACGACATACAAAATACTGAGAGGAATTGACAAGGTGGACAAAGACAGGATGTTCCAGAGATTGGACACAGTAACAAGGGGACACAGTTGGAAGTTGAAGACACAGATGAATCACAGGGATGTTAGGAAGTATTTTTTCAGCCACAGAGTAGTCAGTAAGTGGAATAGTTTGGGAAGCGATGTAGTGGAGGCAGGATCCATACATAGCTTTAAGCAGAGGTATGATAAAGCTCACGGTTCAGGGAGAGAGTGACCTAGTAGCGATCAGTGAAGAGGCGGGGCCAGGAGCTCGGAATCGACCCCCGCAACCTCAACTAGGTGAGTACAACTAGGTGAGTATACACACACACACAAGCTTGATACTGTGAACTTCTGCTCACCTGTCCAAGACTTTATCTACCTACCTGGATTTGTCTCTGCGTATTGTCTGCCTGTTTGTGCGCCTGTCTGTGACGGTATCTGAATGCCTATCTGAAGGTGTTTTCACAGACTTGTCTTCGCGGGAAGATCGATTCTCAGCCCCGGTCCTTGATCTTTTAACCTGCAATGGACCGGTGGTGTTGGTTCCCAGCTTCCTGGACCGTATCATGACTGTGTGTGTGTGTGTGTGTGTGTGTGTGTGTGTGTGTGTGTGTGTGTGTGTTTGCTTGCTTAACCAGTCGCCCCATATCCTCATTTCCCCTTCCTTACCACCACCCAATTTGTAGCCCATGCACTACCTTCTCATCCAACACCCCTATTTCTGGCCTCCGCTGCTCCCACCTCCCCAGCCAACCTCACAATTTCTGGCCCTTGCATCTTCCTCCCCAAGCAACACACACCGTGTTGAGAACTTGAGTGACTTTTCCCTCGTGTTAATCAGCCAATATTCACACGAGATACACGGTGAAGCTTCCGTCGGCCCAGTGAAGCATGAAGGGAGGCAGGATAGGAGGGGAGGACGGATAAAAGGGAATGGGGAAGAGTAGAAGGACTGGGAGTTGGCAGAAGATGGATGGCGGATTAATATGGCTTCTTAGGTGGGTCGACTTTCTTGTATACAGTTTAATCTAGACAACAGTGATTTTTACCCTACCTTTGAAGAGTATCGAGAGTTTCTCTACTCTCTGAGCCCGGCCATGGGCCAGGCTCGTCTGGTGCTTGTCTGGTCAACCAGGCTATTGCTGCTGGAGGTCCGCTGCCCCACATATCCGTCACAGCCTGGTTGATCTGGCACCTGGTAAAGAGACTTGTCCAGTTTCCTCTTGAAGGCTTCTAGACTTGTTCCAGCCGTGTTTCGGGTATTCTGGTAAGATGTTGAATAGTCTGGGACCCCGGATGTTGATACAGTGTTCTCTTATTGTCCCCACCGCCCCCCTGCTCCTCGCTGGGTTTATTTTACACTTCCTCCCATCTCTCTCACTCCAGTATGTTATGACAGTGTGTAGATTTGCGACCAGGCCCTCGAGTACTTTCCAGGTATATATTATCATGTATCTCTCCTCCGCTCCAATGAGTACATGTTCAAGACTTGAATACGTTCCCAGTAATTTAGGAGTTTTGCTGGCTGAATGTGAGCCGTAAACGATCTCTATTTGTTCCAGCTCTCAAACGATGCTGGTTCGGGTTATGCTGGTTGTGCTGGTCCACGAATTTTGTAATCTGCCGTCTCTTCGCTCTTTCGAAGATTTTTATGAGGTGAGAAGTTGGCTAGTGGTTGTGTAATTTTTAGCTAGTGCTCTACTACCTCCCTTATGCAAAGGAGCTATGTCTGCACACTTTAAAGCCTCCAGAATTTCACCTAGATCTAAGCTCATTCTCCAAAGAATACTGAGGGCTCGTGCTAGTGGTACCTTTGCACTTCTTTATAAATAGAGCATTCCAAGAATCTGGTCCAGGTGCTGAGTGAGTGGGCATGTTGTCCATTTCTTTTTCGAAATCTCTGGGAACTGTACTAATGTCAGTTAGTTGGTCTGTGCGGCCATCTTCTGGAGTAAAAAATATGTCTGCATTTTCTACCTTGCTGTCATTTAGTGGGTTGTTGAACACCGACTCGTACTGTTCTTTTAGGATTTCACTCATTTCCAGTTCATCGTCAGTATACGAGTCTCCTCTCAGTGGTGGTCCAATTCTACAGGTAGTTCTTGGCTTGGATTTTGCATATGAATAGAAATATTTTGGGTTTCTTGCAATATCCTGTATGGCCCTTTGTTCCCGTTGTACTTCTTCTGTTAGTTATGACATATTAAGTTTTTGCTCTAATTCAGTGTTCTCTAGAGCTTGAACAACTCGTAACAACCAGGTACAAGGCAGCAGCAGCAGCTAGTGAACAACAGGTAGATAAAGTCAACACGTTGCGAACACGTAGAAAAAAAGGCAACACGTGGTGGACAACAGGTAGGGGCAGAAAGCAACAGGTTAGGCGGACAACTGGTAAGGTAAGGCAACAAGCGGTGTGGGGTAACAAAAATAGTCTAGCAGGCCCATCCATCCGTCCTCCCACCCGTAGCACACCTCCCTCAGCACCCATTCATCTCCCCAACCATAACGCTCCCTCTTTCCAAAGCCATCTCCTCCACTGCCCATTTATCTCCCCACCACAACACAGCAGCACCCTCCCCTCCGACAGCCACCACCCCCCAGAGACCTGTTATCAGGATGGTAAAGTCACCAGTTATGCCTCAGGAGCGGTCGTTGGGCCCCGCTGGGATTTACTGTAATCAGAGTGCCACTGTAATATCTCCTGGCCGCCTCTCGTAACGACACAATTTTATGGAGGCTGGGCTGGGGGACCGACGCCAAGCTACCCAGCTGCCACTGTACCGTCTCGCAGAGACTGTATGGTGGTAGTTATACTGCCTGGCAGAGACTGATGGTAGTTATACCGTCTCAGAGACGGTGTAGTGGTAATCGAAGCTACCAGAAGCACCGTCACCAACACACAAAGAATTTACCTGGAACCTGGATTATCAACATCTTGGAAAGGGTGTCGAGAAGCATGGTTGCCAATCACATGGAACCACAACATTTGAGCAGCACAGATATTTACTCCTCAGATACAAATTACATTTAGTTTTCATGTAATAAATGTTAGGCACAAAAAAGAAATCCACTAGCATGCTGTGCAATACACTTCAAGACATGCACCCGCGTATATACTCTGCAGGCACCTTCAAGTGTAGTTATGATCGGTGCCTCGAGACCAGGAATCAGTGAAACTCGTCAGAGTTACGAGGCGGGAGCTTAAGCCAGGATTCAAAACCCACAAAAACAACTAGATGAGTGTAACTAGACAACTATTCACAATCAGCACGACTCTCCCCAATAATGAACATTAGCATGAGAACATCTGCCCTCCAAGTAACGAGTAACTTGAGTAAACAAGGAAGATACAGCCAGAGAGAGAATGTAATGAGCCTTTAGAGATTGATAGAGAAACGTTAATGAGATTGCCGGAAAGATCAGCAAAGTTAAGATAACAAATGAGGAGAACCAGATGTAGCTATACACACAGAATCGAAGTTTTAAAAATTAATAATTCCATGATATTCTCACGTAATGTGGAAGAGGAAAGACAATAGTAAGAATGACCATGTTTGTCAGGATATATGTGAATATTTGAGAAGATATAGATCCCGAATGCAATGTACTCGAAGACTGGAACCAAAGTGGCGTTCTCCAAGACGACACTGGATCACTACCTCCGTGGTGTGCCAGATTAACCAGGTTGTGGGGGCCGCCAACAGCAACAACCTGATCGGCTAGGCAATCAAAGGTGACGTCTTGCTCAAGTACCTTTGCCTCTGATATGCACCTTCGATGGGTTTCAAGAATTTACCTACTCCCTCAACCCGGTAGAAAAAATCTCGAAGCAGGTCAAGGTAAATCATAACTAAATACATAAAACAACAGTCTGTATAGAGACAAAACAGTAATAATTTAGTGTCGTCTGTTAAGCAACAGAAGAACACAGTTCCCTGTCCCCCACAGGTACTGAGTGTGAGGGGGGGGGGATGAAGGTAATCGGGAGGTAATCAGGTCCTCCCCACCTGATGCTAGGTGTGGGTGATGGTGGGGAAAAGGGGGATAAACAACCCCCATACCTCTGCCGCTGTACCAGCTGCAAGTGACTGCCTGACGGGGTGTGACCTCCCGTGGGTAATAAACTGCCCAATTTTTTTCCTCAGTGTTAACCTCCCCAGCAATACTGCTCTTGTCCACTTCCCTCTCCCTTCCTTCCCCAGCTAGCCACCCCAGTGACTCAGGTGTTTCTGACGACGCTGCGTCAGGTGGTGATACGGCTGATGCTGCTTCATCTGGTGACGGTGCGGTGGGCACCTCCCGCTGGTGCCACCGCTCTACAAGGTGGCACTCCTGTTAGCAGGAGTTATCACTGCCCTGGATGATAGTATTGAAAGGCACTGGTGACAGGCACTAGTGATATCAGCCAGGCACTAGTGATATCAGCCAGGCACTGGTGATACAAGTTGAGTATGGCACCTTCCTGGAGTGTGTTCCGGGGGTCAACGCCCCCGCGACCCGTTCTTGACCAGGCCTCCCGGTGGATCAGGGCCTGATTAACTAGGCTGTTACTGCTGGCCGCACGTAATCCAACGTACGAGCCACAACCCAGCTGATCGGGTACTGACTTTCGGTATCTGTCCAGCTCCCTCTTGAAGGCAGCTAAGGGTCTATTGATATTTCCCTGTGTATAACATGTGCATCACCAACCAAAAGAGAGAATAACGGGTGGAAGACCTGAGAAGGTAATTTTGAGGTGGTCAGTCCTTTAGCCTTGTAAGGTGGTCAATCCCTCAGTCTTGACTGAGGGACTGAACACTGATGGCAGGGATATAATGTCATCTCACCTGTGTATCACCAGTGCAGTGCTGCAAACAATGTGTGTTTGCTGGACTTTCCCATAAACCATCTGTAAAAAAAAAAGTCAATGATGATTCTTAGGTGAAAGTTGAGCAAAAAAAGAGATAGGGAGAAAAAGCAAGAAGTTCCCTCTTAAAGAAAGTGGTCTTCAAGGATGGATAAACGTTACTGAACTTTTCAGTACACTGATCAATTCCCAACTACCTCGGAGAATCTGAAAGGATCAAAGCCTCGAGCTGCTCAACCGAAACCAACCTGCTTGGTAAGGAGATTTACCGAATGATGCGCTACACCCGTGCCAGTTATCCAGCTTAAGACGTAGAGGTTCCATCCTCCAGACATGTTCAAGAACTAGACACATGCGAAACATCTGGGTATCTTTATTTGTAGACGTTTCGCCATCCAGTAGCTTTATCAATACAATACGACATAATGTGAAGTAGAACTATATACAAAAGATGAGGCTATTAGTCCCTCAGTCTTGGAGTTGGCGAAGAGCACAATAGTCTGGAAGAATCTGAAGCACAGGCAGTAAGATTGGCGCTTATATGCATCCAGACACGCTACCTAACTGTGCTTACCTTACTGGTAATTCCCACGACGCGACAAACACAACAGTCAAAAACGGGGAATCCCGTAGCCTTCAAATGCTCTTTATGGAGAGTCAGGACCCATAACACCAACAGTGAAAATCCTATTACAACTCCTTGGGACATCACTGTGGTGATTCTGCTTTTATCTGCCAACACTATAATTCTCTTAACGTTTTATGATGCCACTCGATGTATCTCTTGGGGTTGACAACTTTAGTTTACCAACAGAAAGTACTAGTCCCACAAACACAAGTAGCAACAAACACAAGGCGCAAAAAAATAAACACATGGGGCAACAGGCAGACACAAGGAACAACAGACACAAAGGAGCCACAGATAAGACGTAACAGACACAACGCAACACAAAAGAACATACAGACCCAGGACGCAACAAACACAAAACACACAGACAAGACGCAACAGACACAAGAGAGCAACAAAGACAAAAGACGCAGACAGACAGACACAAGTAGTCAGCTGCGCCGGCTCTAACCTTGGACTCCTGGACCATCTAAGACTCGGGCAATTTTCCCCCAAGACGTGGAAATATGGATCTCATTACCAAGTCCATTTTTGTCCGGCGTTTGCGCTAAATTGAGTTTATACACTGGGAAAATTCCAACATGTATCAAGGGTATTTAGGAGCAGTTCGAGCGAGGGATCCGGCCAACGGTAATGTAAACGATATCCGGCTGGGAATATGCCCCTGACTTATGGGGAAATGAAGGAGGGACGAAAAATGGGAGGTGATTTGCAGCCGAACACTCAAACATTGCAATGTTTATGGGACAAATGAAAGTCATCAGTAGACAGCAATAGCAGCATCGTTTTTGATGTAACTCTCACGAGGGTGAAAAAATGTTTCATTACAAGAAATTGAAAAAATTTGGTAGCGTCACTGAGGGAAGAACTTTCGGTAGCTTTAAATATGGATTGAATGTAATGGAAATGGTTCAGAAACCCGACAAGTTGAAGACTGAGACACTTATGCAACACCTGGGAATCTTTAATGAGGAAACATTACGCTCGTGGGTTCTTCAGTCTAACACAAAGATAAACGGTGGAAGATGAGAAGGAGAAGAATGAGGTAATCAGTCCCTCAGCCTGGAGTCGATGTGTTCAGTCCATTAATCTTGAGAAAAGTACTCAAGACTGATGGACTGAACACAGACTGATTACTTCATTCTCCTCCTAATCTTCTCTATGTTCGACTGAAAACGCCATAGGCTGGCGAAACGTTTCCTCAATAAAGATTCCCAAGTGTTTCACACAGATTAGATTTGTACATGACTGGGTGAGAAAAAGGCCTGCCTAGCATGGGCCAGTAGGCCTACTTCAGTGCTCATTCTTGCGTTCTCCAGATGTGGGTCTCAAGTCAAAGGCTCTTCAAGGGGGTTTCGGTTATTTAAGGACAAACTCATACAAACTATCACAACATGAATGTCACAAGCTCCCTTCCCTGACTGTGTAAACACAGACATCTTTTAGACTTGCCTATCAAACCTCTTGTCCTGTTTGTGTTCACTCAAATAACCTTTCTTTAAACTGTTTACACCCAAATCATTATTTTCCCCATTTCTATACATCTACACAAATCTTTTCCCTATTTCTTAACCCCTTTTCCTATTTACCCCCACCGCTCTTCCTACTTACAATCAAATAACCCATTTTCTTACACCCAAACCCCTTTCCTGTTTACCTCCCCCCCCTCTCCCCACCACATACACAATCACCATTTTTTCCCTCAACCACCGCCCAATCAGTGGACAATTAAACGGTATAATTTCCCCTCCCCGATATTTCAATAACGTGTGAAGGTTGCTAGTGATGCAATCAAGGCTCAAAGTGGCCTCGCTAACTGTGGCGGTGACCTCTCGTTGCCTGTCGCAGCCGGCCCAGTAGTCGCTTTTATTGACGCTGCTCAATGGCAGCCGGCTATATCCCAAAACCTGGCCGCTCTCTAATTAGTTTCGCCGGAATTTTCATTTGCCTCGTTGGTTTCAGGCTCGGTGGAGCTTCAAGCCAGGGAAGGGTTTAAAACTGCATCATTACAAGTGGGTTCGATTCCTGGGCACGTGTGGAAACGTTGGGCATGTTTCCTTACGCCTGTTGACCCTATTCACCTTGCAGTAAGTAGGTACCTGGGTGTTAGAAGACTGTTGAGAGTCGCATCCTAGTGTTATTATTCCTTAATTAGGGTTGGGTTTTGAAACGACCTGAGGTAACTCTTAACCTGTAAATTCATATCTATATCTATTTTTTTTTATTTATTAACACATCGGCCGTTTCCCACCAAGGCAGGGTGGCCCGAAAAAGAAAAACTTCCATCATCATTCACTCCATCACTGCCTTGCCAGAGGCGCACTTACACTACAGTTACAAAACTGCAACATTAACACCCCTCCTTCAGAGTGCCGGCACTGCACTTCCCATCTCCAGGAATCAGGTCCGGTCTGCCGGTTTCCCTGAATCCCTTCATAAATGTTCCCTGGCTTACACTCCAACAGCACGTAAAGTCCTAAAAACCATTTGTTTCCATTTGCTACCTAACATGCTGAAAGTCCAAGCCCCTCGCACACAAAACCTGCTTTACCCCCTCCCTCCAACCTTTCCTAGGCCGACCCCTACCCCGCCTTCCCTCCACTACAGATTTATACACTCTCGAAGTCATTTTATTTCGTTCCATCCTCTCTACATGTCCAAACCATATCAATAACCCCTCCTCAGCCCTCTGGCTAATAGTTTTGCTAATCTCGCACCTCCTCCTAATCTCCAAACTACGGATTTTCAGCATTATATTCACACCACACATTGCCCTTAGACATGACATCTCTACTGCCTCCAGCCTTGTATATATATATATATATATATATATATATATATATATATATATATATATATATATATATATATATATATATATATATATATATATATGTCGTGCCGAATATGTAAAACTGGTCAATTAGCAAGAACTCTTAAAATTTAGTCCTTTCTAAAATTTTCTCTTATACATTTAAAGATATATTTTTTCATCTATGTTAATATAAAAATTAATGATTTTGTACCCAAAAAACTTAGAAAACTTACCTAACCTTATTATAACAAGCGCAATTTAGTCTAATCCAACTATATTTTATACAAGTTTAACAATTTAATAATAAACATACACAATTAAATATATTTTTTTCGTTAAATTCAGAATGATTTTTGTGAAATTACGGCATACACAAATTTTCGCTTGTCCTATTCGGCAAGAAGTGCGTTGTTATTTAAGCCAAAATCGCAAGTTTTACTTATATATAAAGTGATTTTATTAATGAAACTGAAGGTACAAAACACTGATCAAGTATCCAAAATTTGACTAACAATCAACTGGCCGCTAACGTCTGTTTTTGGACGTTACTGGACAGAAATGGAGTGGCTGCTTCAGTAGCAAGGCTTACAACTCTCTCAAGAACACGACATAAAAGTACAGCAATGAAAGAAGTGCCCGTTGTATTTAGGATGATTAGCCCTAAGTGCCTGAGAGGGTAATTCTTTAAAGCTCTGCGTACAATGTAAGAGCAATACTCGAGTAAGTAGAGCCCATATGGAGCCCTCACTGTGTTAGTGATAATTACAAAGATACATATCTTTGTCACCAAACCGAGACAAGACCTGGAAAATCTGAGCTCCGGAGAAATAACGTTGCATCGGTGAATTTAACAAATGGCGTACAAGATTCTCAAGAATAGGCAACGTACACAGATACACATTTTGCCATAGACGGGACAAGAACGATAAGACACAGCTGTAAGTGACGTATATAGAAAAGCAACCGGAACGTAAAAAAAAAAAATGAGGGTAGTGGAACCAGGCTTCATATGCAGTTTCACAAGAAGGTACAACACAAACCAAGGTAGAAGAGAACTATACTAGCAAATAAAGCTTATGACGCGAGACCCAGGAACCAAAGCTCAACACCCCCCCCTTTCCAAACACGTGAGAACAAATTGGTAGGTGCACGCATATATATTGAAGGTTAGACGTCAGTGGAGGACTGGAAAAGTTTGGTGCACCTCCATTATACATACTGCAGTGAACCTGAGGCGAGGGTAGGTGAGGGAGGGAAGTGAGGGGAACGAGTGAGGGAAGGGAAGGGGAGAGAGGATAGGTTTGGGAAAGTAGAGGGGGATAAAGAGAGCAAGTGAGGAGGTCGGGACTTGGAGAGGGGAGGGGTGTAAGGTAGGTAGAGGATGTGTGTGTGTGTGTGTGTGTGTGTGTGTGTGTGTGTGTGTGTGTGTGTGTGTGGTGTGTGTGGTGTGTGTATGTGTGTGTGGTGTGTGTGTATGTGTGTGTGTGTGTGGTGTATGTGAGTGGTGTATGTGAGTGGTGTATGTGAGTGGTGTATGTGAGTGGTGTATGTGTGTGGTGTATGTGTGTGGTGTATGTGTGTGGTGTATGTGTGTGGTGTATGTGTGTGGTGTATGTGGTGTATGTGTGTGATGTATGTGTGTGGTGTATGTGTGTGATGTGTGTGGTGTGTGTGGTGTATGTGTGTGGTGTATGTGTGGTGTATGTGTGTGGTGTATGTGTGTGGTGTATGGTGTGGTGTATGGTGTGGTGTATGGTGTGGTGTATGGTGTGGTGTATGGTGTGGTGTATGGTGTGGTGTATGGTGTGGTGTATGTGTGGTGTATGTGTGGTGTATGTGTGGTGTATGTGTGGTGTATGTGTGGTGTATGTGTGGTGTGTGTGGTGTATGTGTGTGTGTACTCACCTAGTTGAGGTTGCGGGGGTCGAGTCCGAGCTCCTGGCCCCGCCTCTTCACTGATCGCTACTAGGTCACTCTCCCTGAGCCGTGAGCTTTATCGTACCTCTGCTTAAAGCTATGTATGGATCCTGCCTCCACTACATCGCTTCCCAAACTATTCCACTTACTGACTACTCTGTGGCTGAACAAATACTTCCTAAGTGTGTGTGTGGTGTGTGTGTGGTGTGTGTGTGGTGTGTGTGGGTGGTGTGTGTGTGGTGTGTGTGTGTGTGGTGTGCGTGTGGTGTGCGTGTGGTGTGCGTGTGTGTGTGTGTGTGTGGTTGTGTGTGTGTGTTTGTGTGTGTGGTGTGTGTGTGGTGTGTGTGTGTGTGTGGTGTGGTGTGTGTGTGTGTGTGTGTGTGTGTGTGTGTGTGTGGTGTGTGTGTGTGTGTGTGTGTGTGTGTGTGTGTGTGTGGTGTGTGTGTGTGTGTGTGTGTGTGGTGTGTGTGTGTGTGTGGTGTGTGTGTGTGTGTGTGTGTGTGTGTGTGTGTGTGTGTGTGTGTGTGTGTGTGTGTAGTGTGTGTGTGTGTGTGTGTGTGGTGTGTGTGTGTGGTGTGTGGTGTGTGTGGTGTGTGTGTGTGGTGTGTCGTGTGTGTGTGTGTGTCGTGTGTGTGTGTGTGCGTGTGTGTGGTGTGTGTGTGTGGTGTGTGTGGTGTGTGTGTGGTGTGTGTGGTGTGTGTGGTGTGTGTGTGGTGTGTGTGTGGTGTGTGTGTGGTGTGTGTGTGTGTGTGTGTGTGTGTGTGTGTGGTGTGTGGTGTGTGTGTGGTGTGTGTGTGGTGTGTGTGGTGTGTGTGTGTGTGTGTGTGTGTGTGTGTGTGTGTGTGTGTGTGTGTGTGTGTGTGTGTGTGTGTGTGTGTGTGTGTGTGTGTGTGGTGTGTGTGGTGTGTGTGTGGTGTGTGTGTGGTGTGTGTGTGGTGTGTGTGTGTGGTGTGTGTGTGTGTGTGTGGTGTGTGGTGTGTGTGTGGTGTGTGTGTGGTGTGTGTGGTGTGTGGTGTGTGTGTGTGTGTGTGGTGTGTGTGTGTGTGTGTGGTGTGTGTGTGGTGTGTGTGTGTGTGTGTGGTGTGTGTGGTGTGTGTGTGTGTGTGTGGTGTGTGTGTGTGGTGTGTGTGTGGTGTGTGTGTGTGGTGTGTGTGTGTGTGTGTGTGTGGTGTGTGTGTGGTGTGTGTGTGTGGTGTGTGTGTGTGTGTGTGTGTGTGTGTGTGTGTGTGTGTGTGTGTGTGTGTGTGTGTGTGTGTGTGTGTGTGTTTATGTGTATGATGTGTGTGTTTGTGTGTATGATGTGTGTGTGTGTGTGTGATGCCTGTGTAGTGTATGTGTATGTGTGTGTATGATTGTGTGTTTATGTGTATGATTGTGTTTATGTGTATGATTGTGTTTATGTGTATGATGTGTGTGTTTATGTGTATGATGTGTATGTGTGTGGTGCCTGTGTGGTGTATGTGTGTGTGTGTGTGTGTGTGTGTGTGTGTGTGTGTGTGTGTGTGTGTGTGTGTGTGTGTGTGTGTGTGTGTGTGTGTGTGTGTGTGTGTGTGGCGTGACCCACCACCATGTTCCAAGTGAGGGTAATTTCATCCCGTCCAGCTCACGCTAACCTCTACTGCCTCTAATACTTCGCCTGCCCTCACAATCTACTTTTTTCCTTGCCTCTCTAGCTTACCTTATTTCTTCTTGCCTACCCCCTACCTCATACCCTCCCCCCCTCTCTCCCTCCCTCTCTCTTCCTCCATCTCTCTTCCTCCATCTCTCTTCCCCCCCTCTCTCTCTCCCTCTCTCTCTCTCTCTCTCTCTCTCTCTCTCTCTCTCTCTCTCTCTCTCTCTCTCTCTCTCTCTCACCTCTGCTCCTCTCTTGCTTCTTCCTGTTCTCTGTTGCGTCCTACACTACGTCTGGCCGCACGCGCTCCGCTTACCTGAAAAAGAAAATTGCCATTTCACAAAAAGACACACGAACATAGAGTAAACACGTCTTAATTCGTGCAACATGGAGCTTTAATTAAACGGAGGCACAACACGGATATGACTGCGCTGGGGAGGATGGGGGGGGGTGTAAAAGGTAGGGTACATCGTTTTACACTTTCCACGCACTGTTGACTATGTATACAACACGCCCAAAACAGGGAACTGAATATACCCACATCTACGATCATTCTGAAATTAAAATGGGTTCTAAAAGCGCCTTTAAATAGTTCTCCTCCACATAACTCTCATAAATGTTTGAACACGGCCTTCGCGACTAAACATGTGTGTTTAAGAATTTTAAGGCCAGCCTCCAGCTCATCCAAGGTACACAAGACAAGTCTCTATCTCTCACTGTATAAACACAAGTTCCTTAATATTATGGGAAAGTATTACAGAATATATACAGTGAGAGGTGTGTATCAGTGTGTGTGTGTATATATATATATATATATATATATATATATATATATATATATATATATATATATATATATATATATATATATATATATATATAAAATATCAGCGAGTTCCCCAATATTGGGAAGATCGAGGAATATATACTCCAAGTTTCTCTCGATATACGTAAGAGATACACAAGAATTTTTAATTTTTTTGAAGTGTATATACATAATACAAGACAGTTCCCTAACATTGTTGGGAAGGATCACATAATATATACGGAGATAATGTTTGTAAATAATTTCGCTCGTCCGCGAATTGTTAAGCATATATACATAGAAATGTGCATCTCTCAACGTATGTACACAGGTGCAGAAGATCTCTCCTTCCCTGATAATGAAGAGAAAGCAGTCACAGAATATATACATCGAGGAGTGTATATATATTTTTTCAAGACATACATGTCAAACCTGTGACCGATTTTCAGGCCAGCTTTTCTTTTACTTGTCGATTTTTGGGGGTTCCAGCCCCCGCACCCAGTCCCAGATCAGCCCTTTTGGTTTATGGACTGATGTCCCTTCAAGGCAGCCAGGGGTTGTTGTAAACATCCCTTATGTATGAAGGGAGAGTACTCAAAAGTCTTGGTCCCTTTACACTTACTGAATTTTCTCTTAGCGTATTCACTGCACTCTTGCTTTTCATTAGGGTTTGTCTGCTCTACGTAATTTTGATGTGGAGGTTTGGAACTGATTCCTCCAGAATTTTCCAGGTGTTAATTATGATGAATTTTTTTTTCATTAGTAGAACAGATGCTGTTATCGTTTACGACCTCCATACACCCGAGGAAGCATTTGAACTGGTGACAACGACTCAAAATCCTAAATATGTACTCGATGGAGCAGAGGAGATACAAGATAATATATAAAGTACTTGAGGACCTTGTCCCAAATCTGCACACTGCCATGACGACGTACTGGACTGAGACATATTAGAGAAAATGTTAAATAAATCGAGTGAAAAACAGAGGTGTCGTGGACACCATAAAGAAACAGTGTATCAACATTTGTGGTCCCCTACTATTCAATATCCTGCAAAAAGTTATCAGAAACACTGCTGGGACAACTGTGGAAGTGGTCAAGAGGAAACTCCACAATTACCTCCACCAAGTGCCGGATCAACTGGGCCGTGATAGATACGTGGGGCAGCAGGCAGCCATCAGCAATAGCTTGCCTGACCAGACAGAACCAGACAAGCCTTACCCAGGTCCGGGCTCCGGGGGTACGAAAACCTTCCAAAACCAACAAAAGGATAAAAGGTATATAGCATACGTTCCAAGAATATAGTTCAAGGAACTTTAAACGTCATCAATAATTTTAGGCACTTGGTTCAATTTATGCTAAAAACGAAAGTTCTCAAAATGATCTCCAGATCTGCAATTTTCCTTCCCGTTAAACGAGTTGCAGATATGCAACAATATACAAGTCAAAAAGAGAACCAGAAATATAAAAAAAGAAATCTTCACTTGCTTGGCATTTCTTGTTTTGAAGGTTCTAGTTGTCCAAACTATCATTTTCCTTGCAAATGTGGTAGGAATACTGTCGTCATCCTTGAACGTAAGATCTTCTGACATTATTACTCCCAAGTCTCTCATCTTCCTCTTCCGCTTGATAGAACGACAAGTTAGTTTGACATTCCGTTCCAGTCTTTGTTTCCTCACTCTTTCATAACAAAAAACTAACACTTTTCTTCACTGACCTCAGGAAACAATGAGGATAAGTTTGAGTTGCTCCATAAAAGAAGAATGCAGGTAATAAAGGCAGAATCAGAATAGAGGACAAACTTAAATTATTCACTAAAAAGAATGCTTCATGTGGGAAACATTGGAGTGATGATGAGCAAGAAAACGTACAAGAAACTTTCATTGCTCGTATACATTCACTCACACATCTGAACAACTGGGAACACTAAGTCCCTTCACAACTGTATTCTTTGGAACGTAGGCGAGAAAGGTACATCATAATTTACACCTGGAAAATCCTAGAGGAACTTGACCCAAACCAACACACCGGAATCACTCTGTATAACAGCAAGAGAGACTTATAGACGAATGGTTCAGAGAACCGACACGTTGATAAATTAGACAGGTGCAACTCTTGGGTATCTTTATTGAGGAAACGTTTCGCCACACAGTGGCTTCTTCAGTCCATACAAAGGAGAATGGTGAAGAATAGGAGGAACTTGAGGTAATCACTCCCTCAGCCTTGAGTCGATGTGGTCAGTCCAACAATCTTGAAAAGAACACAGCATAGCTGCGGAGAAGTAGCTTATATACCGTAGGCAGGAGAGGTGCAGCAGTCGTAGGTGGTGTCACATTTGACCAATGTGGAAGCAGGTCGTGCCCAAGGGTTAGGCAAGTCGATGTCGACTGACCACATCGACTCAAGGCTGAGGGACTGATTACCTCAAACGCCTCCTTTTCTTCACCATTCTCCTTTGTAAGGACTGATGAAACCACTGTGTGGCGAAACGTTTCCTCAATAAAGATACCCAAGAGTTGCACATGTGTCTAATTTATCAAGAGAGACTTAGCAGATGGTGCTAAGCAGGGACGCGAAGAGTACACTAGGAGACAACCTAAAACGCGTAAGTGCACCAAGACGGAAACTGATTGGTTGATAAGCTCCTCCAATCAGTACCTGACCAGCCGGGTGGTAGGTAATGCGATGGACTGCGTGAGGTCTACTGATCAGGCCTTCAGCCACTTGGAGGCCTGGTCTGTGACCGGGTTGCGGGGGCACTGCCCCCAGAAAACATCCTTCAGGTGGAGACTTGCAGTCAATAATAAAAAAATAATAAAAATTGTAATAATAACTATTCCCAAAAGATACACATTCTTTTGAAATTTCTAGAATCATACAATTTCCAGAATGGTCTGAGAAGTATAGTACCACAATTCATGTCCTTGTCTAAGTCAGATATGAGAATAAGAGACTTGGAAAGAGTACCGGACCTCAGGATATAAACCTCCACACTGTGGCGGTCTTGGATTCAACACACTTTACCATTATTCTCTGGGTCAGATATCTTCGGAAATTTAAAGTACATTTACTCACTTTTCTAGATATCCCGAGGTCAGGTGAGTGAGGGTCAAGTGTGGAAGGGTCAGGTGTGGAAGGGTCAGGTGTGGAAGGGTCAGGTGTGGAAGGGTCAGGTGTGGAAGGGTCAGGTGTGGAAGGGTCAAGTGTGGAAGGATCAGGTGAAGAAGGGTCAGGTGTGGAAGGGTCAGGTGTGGAAGGGTCAGGTGTGGAAGGGTCAGGTGTGGAAGGGTCAGGTGTGGAAGGGTCAGGTGTGGAAGGGTCAGGTGTGGAAGGGTCAGGCGTGCAGGAGTCCGGTGTGCATGGCTCAGGTGTACAAAGAATGTGGTGGGTGTAGGTCACGAGGAATGGCTGAATAAAATAAATCCTTTTTCGTGCGAGACTAAATGGAGTGTCAAGCAAGGTTGACACCTGAGACGGAGGGTGGAGTATACTCCCGTGGAGGGTGGAGTATACTCTAATGTTGTAAAGAATACACTAGACCAGACGAGCTTGTCCTGGCCCATGGCCGGGCTCCGGGAGTAGACTCTCGAAACTCATCAAAGGTATATTCGAGTAGCGGTGGAATATACCCTAGTATGGACGAAAGGGTAGAATATACGCAGCAGTGGAGGGCATAGTTGAATATACCCCAGCAGAGGCAGGAAGGCTGGAGCAGAATAACAACACCGCAACATTCATCCAAAAGCCATGTATATACTTATGCAATGCTAAAAACCCAAGTCATGTAAGGTCTGAAAATGACCAGAAACTTGCAAAAGGGGAAGCAAACAGTGCAAGGTAACATATGGCTTGCCATTATCATGCACCACCGCGTGTAAACAACCCCACAATGAGATGGGCTCCTACATAATGGAATAAATGTTTGCTTACAAAAACTGAGGCATGCACTCCCATTATGAGAACACCCGCCCAGGAGAGAACCATAAGGAAATTAAAAGTCGTTCCTTTGTCCCCCTCCCTCCTCTTCTTCTTCCTCTTTTCGCTGGGCGGTCCGTTCATTTTATGCATTGCTTCGGTAGTTTGGTTCAAAGATCTTGTTTTACGCAGCGCTTTGTGTAGTCTCACTCCTCAAGGCCTCGTTTAACGAACTGCTTCGAGTAATCTCCCTCTCCAAGCCTCGTTTAACGCACCGCTTCGTGTAATCTCCCTCATAAAGCCTCATTTAAAGCACCGCTTCGTGTAGTCTCACCTCCAAGGTCTCCGTGAACGTACTGCTTCGTGTAGTATGAATCGCATCTATGGGGATCAGAGCACCACTATAAAAGCCTATTCTGAAGATTAATAAAGAGATACACAGCAGACACCAGGAACCTCGAGTATGGCAAAGTATTATCAATATTTAAGCAGAGGAACAGACAGGATCTACAGGCGTAATCCAGACAGACAAGAGTAAGAAGACGCATCAAGCACCTGCAGTAGCTTTTACTGGGACGACGTTAGCTCAGGGGAAGAGCTAACGTCGTCATCGTACCCGAGGAGTATGACAACGAAACTGGTTTCTCGCCAGCTGCGACCCCCGTGTCACAGATAAGCCTGGCCCAAGGCCCGGCTGCGGGTGTAGGACAACTCTCAAAAGCCATCAAAGGTATATCAAGGGTAGAAGCGTGTTACCGATTTGTGTGTGTGGGGGAGGGGGGAGTCAAGTGCCACCTCCTGACCCTGCTTCTTTAGCTATTTGAACCAGCATTACTGGTTTACGGCATCCTGAACCTTAACGTACCTTCTCTTGAAGCTATGTATTGACTGTTTTCGTGCGTGCGTGGATGTGCCATCATCCGGAGTAAGTGCCAGGGCCACACGACAGTAAACACGACTATTACCTCAAGCTCAGACAACACACTAGACACACCACCCTAACTAAAGTACTTTGCCTCACACCATCCCACACCTCCCCCGCTATCATCTCTAACACCTTCATAGAAGGAATTAGACCAACATTTCCTGTCCTTGGATGAATCCTAGTTACCTTCCATTACCCAGGCACTGCGTGACCCCTGGAAGTTCAGTGCTTCCCCATTAATATAATAAAGGTCAATGGAAGAAAAAATACTATAAAGGTCCCAGGAGGAAGTCTGGATGAAGTCACATACAAATGAACTGAGAAGCAAATAGTGGACCTAACCAGACTAGAAAATCCCCTCGACTTTACTCACAAATAATGAAGATGTGGTAAGAGACACAAGAGTATCAAACACCACAAACTCGGACCACTACTTGTCATACGTTCATACACACGGGACTTGCGCAGTCCAACATGCGAGGATATATTCCACAAAACGGGTCGAGGGGCGGCGACCCGCGGACTCGTCTTCAGGTAATCTTCCCCTTAAGCCAAGTTCCTTTGTCTCTGTCTTTGTCTCTTTCTCTCTCCCACCTCGTCCTCATAATACTAGTTCTGAACAGCTCTATACATCCCATATATTTAAATGTTATAGAAGAAATATGTCGTAGCTGTAAGAATGAAATACCTTAAGCAACCTCCCCCTCCCATAAAAAAATGAAAACAACGGAAAACAAATCTATCGTTGGGAATAACAGTTAACTTAGCAAACACGGCGAAAAGACAACGCGAGAAATCCAGGAAGTCCCGAGAATTACACACAAGCTGTACAAAGAAGCCAGACAATTAGAGAGAGTGTAATGATTACGATATTCAAGGAAAACAGAAATAACTTAGCGCACGCACACACCATAACACAACACGGAAGGAGAATTCTTCACAGAGTACGAGAAAAACGTCTTGAAAAATTATATACAAGAAAAACTTCACAAATAATTCGAAGTTAGTAGAGAATCCTCATGATGATGTTTGAGTCCACCCTGGACCATTGTCAAGTCACAGCTGAGGAGAAAACAGGAGAGAAGGCCAGATGACAGGTCGAGATGGGGACAAGGTAGCAGCAGCAGTAGTTAGCAGTAGTAGTTAGCAGTAGTAGTTAGTAGTAGAAGTAGTAGTAAGTAGTAAGTAGTAGTAAGTAGTAGTAGTAAGTAGTAGTAATAGTAGTTAGTAGTAGTAGTAGTAGTCAGTAGCAGTAGTAGTCAGTAGTAGTAAGTAGTAGTAGTAGTAGTCAGTAGTCAGTAGTAGTCAGTAGTAGTAGTAGTCAGTAGCAGTAGTAGTCAGCAGTAGTAGTCAGTAGTAGTCAGTAGTAGTAGTAGTCAGTAGTCAGTAGTAGTCAGTAGTAGTAGTAGTCAGTAGCAGTAGTAGTCAGCAGTAGTAGTCAGTAGTAGTCAGTAGTAGTAGTAGTAGTAGTCAGTAGTAGTAGTCAGTAGCAGTAGTAGTCAGCAGCAGTAGTAGTCAGTAGTAGTAGTCAGTAGTAGTAGTAGTAGTAGTAGTCAGTAGTAGTAGTAGTCAGTAGCAGTAGTAGTCAGCAGTAGTAGTCAGTAGTAGTAGTAGTAGTCAGTAGTAGTAGTCAGTAGCAGTAGTAGTCAGCAGTAGTAGTCAGTAGCAGTAGTAGTCAGTAGCAGTAGTAGTCAGTAGTAGTAGTAGTCAGTAGTAGTAGTAGTCAGTAGTAGTAGTAGTCAGTAGCAGTAGTAGTCAGTAGTAGTAGTAGTAGTCAGTAGTAGTCAGTAGTAGTCAGTAGTAGTCAGTAGTAGTAGTAGTCAGTAGTCAGTAGTAGTAGTAGTCAGTAGTCAGTAGCAGTAGTAGTCAGTAGTAGTAGTAGTCAGTAGCAGTAGTAGTCAGTAGTAGTAGTAGTCAGTAGCAGTAGTAGTCAGTAGCAGTAGTAGTCAGTAGCAGTAGTAGTCAGTAGCAGTAGTAGTCAGTAGCAGTAGTCAGTAGCAGTAGTAGTCAGTAGCAGTAGTAGTCAGTAGTAGTAGTCAGTAGTAGTAGTCAGTAGTAGTAGTAGTAGTCAGTAGCAGTAGTAGTAGTAGTAGTCAGTAGCAGTAGTAGTCAATAGCAGTAGTAGTCAGTAGCAGTAGTAGTCAGTAGCAGTAGTAGTCAGTAGCAGTAATAGTCAGTAGCAGTAGTAGTCAGTAGCAGTAGTAGTCAGTAGTAGTAGTAGTCAGTAGCAGTAGTCAGTAGTAGTAGTCAGTAGTAGTAGTAGTCAGTAGTAGTAGTCAGTAGTAGTAGTCAGTAGCAGTAGTAGTCAGTAGTAGTAGTAGTCAGTAGTAGTAGTAGTAGTCAGTAGTAGTAGTAGTCAGTAGTAGTAGTCAGTAGCAGTAGTAGTCAGTAGCAGTAGTCAGTAGTAGTAGTCAGTAGCAGTCAGTAGTAGTCAGTAGCAGTAGTAGTAGTAGTCAGTAGCAGTAGTAGTCAGTAGTAGTAGTAGTCAGTAGTAGTAGTAGTCAGTAGTAGTAGTCAGTAGTAGTCGTAGTCAGTCGTAGTCAGTAGTAGTAGTCAGTAGTAGTCAGTAGCAGTAGTCAGTAGCAGTAGTCAGTAGCAGTAGTAGTCAGTAGTAGTCAGTAGTAGTAGTAGTAGTCAGTAGTAGTAGTAGTAGTCAGTAGTAGTAGTAGTCAGTAGTAGTAGTAGTCAGTAGTAGTAGTAGTCAGTAGCAGTAGTAGTCAGTAGCAGTAGTAGTCAGTAGCAGTAGTCAGTAGTAGTAGTAGTCAGTAGTAGTAGTAGTCAGTAGTAGTAGTAGTCAGTAGTAGCAGTAGTCAGTAGTAGTAGTCAGTAGCAGTAGTAGTCAGTAGCAGTAGTCAGTAGTAGTAGTCAGTAGTAGTAGTAGTCAGTAGCAGCAGTAGTAGTCAGTAGCAGTAGTCAGTAGTAGTAGTAGTCAGTAGTAGTAGTAGTCAGTAGCAGTAGTAGTCAGTAGTAGTAGTAGTAGTAGTCAGTAGTAGTAGTAGTAGTAGTAGTAGTCAGTAGTAGTAGTAGTCAGCAGTAGTAGTCAGTAGTAGTAGTAGTCAGTAGTAGTAGTAGTCAGTAGTAGTAGTAGTCAGTAGTAGTAGTAGTCAGTAGTAGTAGTAGTCAGTAGCAGTAGTAGTCAGTAGCAGTAGTAGTCAGTAGTAGTAGTAGTCAGTAGCAGTAGTAGTCAGTAGTAGTCAGTAGTAGTAGTAGTCAGTAGTAGTAGTAGTCAGTAGTAGTAGTAGTCAGTAGTAGTAGTAGTTAGTAGTAGTTAGTAGTAGTTAGTAGTAGTTAGTAGTAGTTAGCAGTAGCTAGCAGTAGCTAGCAGTAGTTAGTAGTAGCTAGTAGCAGAAGTTAGTAGTAGTAATAACAACAATAGCAGTAGTAGACTTGTGCCTTTTGATAATATTAACACAAAGAAAAATTGGGGCAAAAACCTTGAGTGGAGGAGGGAATGAAGCCCCACCAGTGAGAGGAAGAGAAAGATTGAGAGCTCTGAGTAATCACGACTGCAGATGCCATGGAAATGCAACATGCTTTCGTTATGAAAATAATTACATTGAAATATATTTGTAAGCCGCCTGACTAGGGTACTGCTGGAGGAAAAAAATTATTCAAAATTATTATTATTACCATATTTCTCTTACTTTATAAAACTCTTGTCACGAGGGGTAGTACCTGAAGGATGCTTCCGGCAGGGGGGGGGCAAACGCCCCCGCGGCCCGGTCCCAGACCAGGCCTCCCCATGGATCAAGGCCTGAACAACCAGAGGTTTGTTGGTAATTCCTCTTATGCACGGAGGGGGAGGGGCGTTGAAGAGCCGCAGACCTCTGACACTTAACTTTTAGTGGAGGCACTTCAACAAGTATTTTACTTTCACACAGAGTGATTTCGATATTCAAGTTTGGGATTCGTCCCTCTAGCATTTTTCAGCTGTGAATTATGATGCGTCTTTCTCACCTATGTTCCAAGGAATACATCTGAAGGTAATTAAGGTATCTCCAGCGGTTTAGATATTTCACCGTGAATTCGGACAGTGAAAGTTCTCTACGTTTTCTAGATCAGCCATCTCGTCTGCCTTGAAGGAAGTTATCACACAACAGTATTCTAGTCTGGAGAGAACAAGCGTCTTTAAGAATATCATCATAGGCTCAGTGTCCCTCGACTTGAAAGTTCTAGTTATCCAGCTTATCATTTTCCATGCGGTGGTAATGGCATCATTGTAGTAATCCTTGCAAGTGAGATCTTCTGGCATCATTACTTCAAAGTCTCGCACACTGAGCTTCTGCTCTCTTGAATGATTCGAGTTTGTTCTGTAATCTGTTTCGGTCTATTTCTTCAGTTCTTGCACGGAAACGGTACAGCACAACAGAAACATCAATGATAAAAACAGCAGAATAGTTAAAACAACAGCAGCAGCAGCAACAGTAGTAGTAGTAGTAAAAAATAACAGCAGCACAAGAGCAGCAATAACTGCAGCAGCAGCAGCACTATCGCAGCGATTCAGCTGTTTATTAGGGACGGGAGATGGTTAGGTCGGTGGCTAGCCAGTGAATCTCGACCCACAAAGATACGTGGATTATAAGTGAATCTGCGGTGAAATACGAGGCCCCTCGCTGAAGTGCTCCAGCTCCCCCCATAACACCCCCTCCTCATTACTCCATCAACCCCACAGCCCATTACCTCCAACCCTCCACTGCCAACCCTCCACCATAAAGGTTACATTCACCAACCTATCCTCATTTAACACATTCATAAATATTCGTAGTCTATTTCTGGACGTTCCTTGTAAACATTCTTTAGTTATTTCTTTAGGTTACCTATATAAAAAAGGTGCATTTGAATCACAAAATGAGAAATTAAGAATGGCCACGACACGTCTGGCAAGGCGTTGACTGAACAGCAACTGGAAACGTGGAAATTTACACGCTTTTCACTTGTGCCAGAATGGGTTTAATACGTGGGGGGGGGGGGGGGAGGTTGCTACCAGGGTTTCTGCCAGTGTTGCCACCAGTGTTGCTACCAAGGTTTCTACCTGTGTTGCTACCAGGGTTTCTGCCGGTGCTGCTACCAGGGTTTCTGCCAGTGTTGCTACCAGGGTTTCTGTCAGTGTTGCTACCAGGGTTTCTGCCAGTGTTGCTACCAGGGTTTCTGCCAGTGTTGCTATCAGGGTTTCTGCCAGTGTTGCTACCAGGGTTTCTGCCACTGTCGCTACCAGGGTTTCTGCCAGTGTCGCTACCAGGGTTTCTGCCAGTGTCGCTACCAGGGTTTCTGCCAGTGTCGCTACCAAGGTTTCTGCCTGTGTTGCTACCAGGGTTTCTGCCGGTGTTGCTACCAGGGTTTCTGCCAGTGTCGCTACCAGGGTTTCTGCCAGTGTCGCTACCAAGGTTTCTGCCTGTGTTGCTACAAGGGTTTCTGCCGGTGTTGCTACCAGGGTTTCTGTGTGTTGCTACCAGGGTTTCTGTCAGTGTTGCTACCAGGGTTTCTGTCAGTGTTGCTACCAGGGTTTCTGCCAGTGTTGCTATCAGGGTTTCTGTCAGTGTTGCTACCAGGGTTTCTGCCAGTGTCGCTACCAGGGTTTCTGCCAGTGTCGCTACCAGGGTTTCTGCCAGTGTCGCTACCAAGGTTTCTGCCTGTGTTGCTACCAGGGTTTCTGTCAGTGTTGCTACCAGGGTTTCTGCCGGTGTTGCTACCAGGGTTTCTGTCAGTGTTGCTACCAGGGTTTCTGTCAGTGTTGCTACCAGGGTTTCTGTCAGTGTTGCTACCAGGGTTTCTGCCAGTGTTGCTATCAGGGTTTCTGTCAGTGTTGCTACCAGGGTTTCTGCCAGTGTCGCTACCAGGGTTTCTGCCAGTGTCGCTACCAGGGTTTCTGCCGTGTCGCTACCAAGGTTTCTGCCTGTGTTGCTACCAGGGTTCCTGTCAGTGTTGCTACCAGGGTTTCTGCCGGTGCTGCTACCAGGGTTTCTGTCAGTGTTGCTACCAGGGTTTTTGTCAGTGTTGCTACCAGGGTTTCTGTCAGTGTTGCTACCAGGGTTTCTGCCAGTGTTGCTATCAGGGTTTCTGTCAGTGTTGCTACCATTGTTTCTGCCAGTGTTGCTGCCAGGGTTTCTCCCAGTGTTGCCACCGGTGTTGCTGCCAGTGTTGCCACCAATGTTGCTACCAGTGTTGCCATCAGGGTTTCTACCAGGGTTGCCACCAGTCTTGCTACCAATGTTGCCACCAGTGTTTTTGATGCTCCACCAACCATGGCCACCGACGCTGTTGTTAGCTTGCTTGTTGAGTTTGTTGTTGTGGTACACTGTTTGCTGCCATTATTTCTTGTCACACCCGTACCCATCATCGTTGCTATAATGTTCTAAGAGATTCTGTGCTAGGATTCCTGAAGGCAGTTCTTAGTTTTACAAACGCCGCTGACGGTATACAGTTGTTGATGCCTAAACCTTTCTCCTTGTTCACTCTCCTTCCATGCCGTAGTCAGTGGCAGGTTTTCTCACTGTTCCCATTATCTTGCACTTAAACAAGTTGTTGATGCAGCCTGACGAGAATGTACTCACCCCACCTAAATGTGGTTGCAGGGGTCGAATCATAGCTCTTTTTTTTTTGTGTGTGTACTCACCTAGTTGTATTTCCCTAGTTGTGGTTGCGGGGGTCGATTCACAGCTCTTGGCCCCGCCTCTTCAAATGACCGCTACTCAGGCACACTTCCCGCTCCGTGAGCTTTATCATACCTTTTCTTAAAGCTATGTATGGATCTTGCCTCCACTACATCACTACCCAGGCTATTATGTGTGTGTGTGTGTGTGTGTGTGTGTGTGTGTGTGTGTGTGTGTGTGTGTACGTACTCACCTAGTTGAGGTTGCAGGGATCGAGCCCAAGCTCCTGGCCCAGGGCAACCTCTGTGTGTGTGTGTGTGTGTGTGTGTGTGTGTGTGTGTGTGTGTGTGTGTGTGTGTTTCTGTGTGTGTGTGTTTCTGTCTGTGTGTCTGTCTGTGTCTGTCTAGAGTCTGTCGGTAAATCCACTCCAAAGACACTCGTCCTCGAACTTCCCAGCTGATTTTAGTTTTATCAGAGTGGAGGTGTGTCCACCCCATCACCCCCAGTGGGCGGGCGGGCGGGCAGGCGATAGACTGACTCACTGCCGGCTATCTTACCATGTAATATTTTTCCAGCCCCTGGGAACGGGGTGGACCAAGCACCTCTCCAGCAGGAACTATGACAATCTTGACGTGAAGGAGGCTCTCCGGGTGTCCTATTACCTAGGCAAGCGCCTCGCTTTACCCATCACGAGTCTCGAGGGCAGCGCCAATGATGCTTTTCCCCTGCCAAGGCAGACAGGAGGAAAGGATAAGAGAGAGAGACACGAGAAGGGAGAGAGGAAAGAGAGACAGGAAGAGAGAAAAGATGGAAGCAAAATAAAATAATTGGGAGGATACCTTTACCTTTGATATACCTTTGATGAGTTTCGAGAGAGTACTGCCGGAACTCGTCCATGGACCAGGCTCGTCTGGTGCCTGCCTGGTCAACCAGGCTGTTGCTGCTGGAGGCCCGATGACCCACATCTCTCTCACAGTCTGGTTGAGCTAGCACCTGGTAAAGATACTTGTCTAGCTTCCTCTTTAAGACTTCTACACTTGTTCCAGCAGTATTCCTGATATCTTCTGTTAAGATGTTGAATAATCTGTGGTCATGCATACCTTTGATATGCAGTACCTATGACGAGATTCCAGAGTTTTCCTATGCCAAAAGCCAGACCCGGCCCAAACTTGCCTGGTCAACCAGGCTGTTGCTGCTGGCGGCCCGCTGGCCCACATATCCGTCATATTTGGCACTTGATGGAGATACTTCAAGACTTACCTACATTTGTTCCGGCATTGTCTTTAGGACCACGGATGCTGATGCAATGTTCTCTTATTGTGCACACGGTGCCCCTACTTTTCACTGGCTTTACTGTGCATTTCCCACCACATATCTCACTCCAGTATGTGTTTATAGCAGTGTACAGATTTTATATTAGGCTCTCAAGTACTTTACACGTATATGTTATTATGTATCTCGTTCTCATCCGTCCCAGGGAGTACATATGTAGAGGTAGAATTACCGACAAAATGTTAGGTAAATGGGCACAGATACAACTAACGTGACATTTTATTGTGGCAACATTTCGCTCTCGAGAAGCTTTGTCAAGCCGTTGTTAAGGCTCCTGGAGAGCGAAACGTTTTGACAATAAAATGTTACATTAGGTGTACTTGTGTCCAATTACCTACATACAGTGTGAACGCCCCAGAGTCCTAAATTAGTAGGAATCT
>NC_091338.1:5156842-5236842 GCF_038502225.1 Cherax quadricarinatus
GCCCTTTGTGTGTAGTGTGTAGCCCTGTGTGTGTAGTGTGTAGCCTTGTGTGTGTAGTGTGTAGCCCTGTGTGTGTAGTGTGTAGCCCTGTGTGTGTAGTGTGTAGCCCTGTGTAGTGTGTAGGGTGTAGCCCTGTGTGCGTAGTGTGTAGCCTTGTGTGTGTAGTGTGTAGCCCTGTGTGTGTAGCATTGTGTGTGTAGTGTGTAGCCTTTGTGTAGTGTGTAGCCCTGTGTGTGTAGCCTGTAGCCCTGTGTGTGTAGTGCGTAGCGTGTAGCCTTGGGTGTGTAGTGTGTAGCCCTGTGTGTCTAGTGTGTAGCCCTGTGTGTGTAGTGTGTAGCCCTGTGTGTGTAGTGTGTAGCCCTGTGTGTAGTGTGTAGCCCTGTGTGTGTAGTGTGTAGCCCTGTGTGTAGTGTGTAGCCCTGTGTGTGTAGTGTGTAGCCCTATGTGTGTAGTGTGTAGCCCTGTGTGTGTAGTGTGTAGCCCTATGTGTGTAGTGTGTAGCCCTGTGTGTAGTGTGTAGCCCTGTGTGTGTAGTGTGTAGCCCTGTGTGTGTAGTGTGTAGCCCTTTGTGTGTAGTGTGTAGCCCTGTGTGTGTAGTGTGTAGCCTTGTGTGTGTAGTGTGTAGCCCTGTGTGTGTAGTGTGTAGCCCTGTGTGTGTAGTGTGTAGCCCTGTGTGTGTAGTGTGTAGCCTTGTGTGTGTAGTGTGTAGCCGTGTGTGTGTGTGTAGTGTGTAGCCTTGTGTGTGTGTGTGTAGTGTGTAGCCTTGTGTGTGTGTGTGTGTAGTCTTGTGTGTGTGTGTGTGTAGTGTGTAGCCCTATGTGTAGTGTGTAGCCCTGTGTGTAGTGTGTAGCCCTGTGTGTGTAGTGTGTAGCCCTGTGTGTGTAGTGTGTAGTCTGTAGCCATGTGTGTGTAACGTGTAGCCCTGTGTGTGTAGTGCGTAGTGTGTAGCCTTGCGTGTGCAGTGTGTAGCCCTGTGTGTGTAGTGTGTAGCCTTGTGTGTGTAGTGTGTAGCCCTGTGATTGTAGTGTGTAGCCTTGTGTGTGTAGCCCTGTGTGTGTAGTGTGCAGCCCTGTGTGTAGTGTGTAGCCCTGTGTGTGTAGTGTGTAGCCCTGTGTGTGTAGTGTGTAGCCTTGTGTATGTAGCCCTGTGTGTGTAGTGTGCAGCCCTGTGTGTAGTGTAGCCTTGTGTGTGTAGTGTGTAGCCCTGTGTGTGTAGTGTGTAGCCCTGTGTGTGTAGTGTGTAGCCCTGTGTGTGTAGTGTGTAGCCCTGTGTGTGTAGTGTGTAGCCCTGTGTGTGTAGTGTGTAGCCCAGTGTGTGTAGTGTGTAGCCCTGTGTGTGTAGTTTGTAGCCTTGTGTGTGTAGTGTGTAGGGTGTAGCCCTGTGTGTAGTGTGTAGCCCTGTGTGTGTAGTGTGTAGCCCTGTGTGTGTAGTGTGTAGCCCTGTGTGTGTAGTGTGTAGCCTTGTGTGTAGTGTGTAGCCTTGTGCGTGTAGTGTGTAGTATTGTGCGTGTAGTGTGTAGCCTTGTGTGTGTAATGCGTCTTGAAGTGTGTCGTGTGTGTAATGCGTCTTGAAGTGTGTGGTGTGTGTGTGTGTGTAGTGTGTGTAAAGGCAGGTGCTGGAGTCAAGACGCCACTATAACGTCTGAACAATCACTCGTCAGGGACCCATCCAGCCGAGAATTACGTCAACGTACACCTCGCAACATTACTTTGTTTTTAAAGCGTTCGAGCCATGTCGCTCAGTGGATGTGCAAGCGAAGTTCTCACACATGTTCTCAATACATTGTTTAGTGGTGATCTTAATAAGGTAGAATCATAGATTCACAGGAGGAGGAAGATATCAGGAACATTTGGACAATCTAATTTTGTAATCTAAAATGTGGCAGATACAGCTGAATGCGAAAAATAGCAAAGTCATAATTCTTGCAAATGAAAAGAAAGGTCTGAAATATCAAGAGACTTCCTGTTGCACACCTCGAATATCCAGTCATTCAGTTGTTGCCAGCTATCCCCTTTGTGCTGACCAATACGAACTGAAGTGCTGATACTGTCCCGGAAGACAACTGACCAATTTAGCTTCACCTTCGTCAATCGACGATTCACACAGATGACTTTACCGACGTCATTTCACGAAGTTGGGTAAATTCTGACAAGACCTCATTTCATGAAGTCTCCTCAGAATTTACCCGAGTTTGGAGGCACGAATTTACTTATTTAACCGGATCTTTCTCATCACATAAACTTTCACGGGGACTAGTTACCTGAAGATGGTTCCCGAGGGAGGTGGGGGGGGGACGGAATAATGGCCTCCCCAGCGACACAAGCCTAAATTCTCCCTCATCAGATACTGCAGAACTAAAATTCGTAAAATTCCTGACACGCGTCTTCTTTCCCCACGACGCAGATCGAAATTTGCGTGAAAGAAAACTTCCTGGCAAATACATATTTCCTCCAGCTTGTCTCTCCAACCATAGAAAAAAAATTATTTTTTCAGTTACAAAGCCAATTACGCCGACGACTCATTTGTTCTTTGCACCAACAAGAATGTAAAGGGTTTCGAACCTGTGGAATGGTGCTTGTTAGAACCGCATTACCGATAGGAGCGAGCTTGCGAGAACATGACAGGTAAGGGTAGGCAGAGAACAGTAGGCGGAGAACGGTAGGCAGCGAAGGGTAGGCAGAGTACGGTAGGCAAGGAAGGGTAGACAGAACAAGTTGTAGAGGTGGGCAGGCAGATCAACGGCAGATGGCAGGCAGTGACAAAAAGAAGTGAGAGAGGCAGAGCAACGGCAGGGAGTGCAAGAAAAACAACGTGCAGAGAGAACAACGAGAAAGGGTAGGCAGGCAGAACATCGAGCAGGGAAGAACAAGCAGGACAGCGCCAGGGAAGGCCAGACAGAACAAAAGACGACCACACAGGGACACGAATCACACCTTGGAGCGAGACGGAGCACCAAACTCCAGCGTCTCTTCCTCAGTGGGTCGTGTTTGTCCACGGGTTGTTCATACCAACTTAAACACTCCCATCAACCCAAGGAAAAACACCTCGTGTATACACCATTTAAAAACCTGTTTTTTTTTATCGGTGTTTCATGACCCTGTATTAAGAATTTACATACAAACAACACCCGTGGATATACACACGTTTATCAAGAACACTGCTTCTTGTGTCTGTCTGCTGCTTCTTGTGTCTGCTGCTGATGTTTATTGTTGCAGTCTTGTTATTGCTTCGTCTGCTGCTGTAGCCTGGCTCCCAGCAGCATCAGCAGTAGTTTGCCTATGAACAGCAGGCTGTGTCTGCTGCTGTAGCCTGGCGCTTGCTGTGTCTGCTGCTCATAGGCCAACTACTACTGATGTTGCTGGGAGCCAGGCTACAGCAGCAGACGAAGCAATAACAAGACTACAACAACAAACAGAGCAGAAGCCACGTAAGAAGCAGACACAGCAAAGCAAAGCTAGCAGCAGACACTTCAACCAGCCTAGTTGCAGACACAGCAGCAGCAGCAGCGGCTACCCCAATTTATTCTTTAAAATTTTCAGAGTTACTTTTGCAAGTTTAATTTCTACAGTAATCTCCACATTAATAATTAATGTAAACAGTGTATATAAACAATTACTCATACACATCTGTGTATACACAGACAGACAGACACACACACACAGGAGCTGAGTCTCGACCCCTGCAACCACAATTAGGCGAGTACACACACACACACACACACACACACAAATTAGATCGGACGAGGACCAGGCAGCACTACAAAGGGATCTGGACAGGCTGCAGGCTTGATCCAGAAACTGGCTCCTCGAGTTCAACCCCACCAAGTGCTAAGTCATGAAGATTGGGGAAGGGCAAACAAGACTGCAGACGGAGTACAGTCTAGGGGGCCAGAGACTACAAACCTCACTCGAGGAAAAAGGATCTTGGTGTGAGTATAACACCGGGCATATCTTCTGGAGCGGACATCAACCAAATAACTGCTACAGCATACGGGCGCCTAGCAAACCTAAGAACAGCATTCCGACATCTCAATAAGGAATCGATCAGGACCCTGTATACCGTGTATGTCAGGCCTATATTGGAGTATACAGCACACCTAGCCCAGCACGTAAGGAGATTAGATAAAGTGCAAAGGTTTGCAACAAGACTTAGTCCCGGAACTAAAGGGCATGCCCTACGAGGACAGGTTAAGGGAAATCGACCCGACGACACTGGAGAACAGGAGAGACAGGGGGAATATATAATAACGACATAAAATACTGAGAGAAACTGACAATGTGGACAGAGACAGGATGTTCCAGAAATGGGACACAGCAACAAGGGGTCATAATTGGAAGTTGAAGACTCGGATGAATCACAGGGATGTTAGAAGTATTTCTTCAGTCACATAGTTGTCAGGAAGTGGAATAGTCTGGTAAGTGATGTAGTGGAGGCAGGATCCATACATAGCTTTAAGAAGAGGTATGATAAAGCTCATGGAGAAGGAAGAGTGACCTAGTAACGACCAGGAGCTAGGAGCTGTAAATCGACCCCCGCAACCACATCTAGGTGAGTACAGAGCCAAGTGTTTGTCGTCTAGTGTCTTTATAAACAGTGACTAACACCTGTTTGTTTATAGTGAAACGCATAGTGCTGATCACAGACAACAGCAGGGGATCAAAGACTAATAACAGGAGGGGATCACACACTAACAATAGCAGGGGAACACTGACAATAGCAAGGGATTACAGACAACAGCAGAGGATCACAGCAGCAACAAGGGATCACAGACAGCACCAGCAGTAGGGGATCACAGACAGCAGCAGCAGTAGGGGATCACAGACAGCAGCAGCAGTAGGGGATCACAGACAGCTGCAGTAGCAGCAGGAGGGAAAGAACAAGCACAGTAGAGTACGAAGAAGCTGTCCAGGCAGGTATAAAGCTGCTTGTAGTCAGACACATGCTCACAGCCTCCTGTGTTCCTAGAGAGCAAAGCACATCAAAGGCCACAAGGAGAGGGTCTTTCAAGATACCCCTCCGTCCGTCTCTCTCTCTATCTCTCTCTCTCTCTCTCTCTCTCTCTCTCTCTCAGTAGGGCCTGAGGACCTCTGGAGCTGCTTTGTTAGTCTTTGCTCCAAAGATTCACAAACCGGGAAAGTCAACATAATACCTTCACGGAGAGCCCCGTGACGCCCAGGGTTTATTCAGTGGCACATTTTGTTGAAATTTTGAATGGGGCCTAAACTTCGTAAGAAAAAAAAAATAAAGATTTTCACTGCCCTAGAGGGCATGCAATTATATATATATATATATATATATATATATATATATATACAGTGGACCCCCGGTTAACGATCACCTCCAAATGCGACCAATTATGTAAGTGTATTTATGTAAGTGCGTTTGTATGCGTATGTTTGGGGGTCTGAAATGGACTAATCTACTTCACAATATTTCTTATGGGAAAAAATTCGGTCAGTACTGGCACCTGAACATACTACTGGAATGAAAAAAGTTCGTTAACCGGGGGTCCACTGTATATATATATATATATATATATATATATATATATATATATATATATGCAATAAGATCACAGTAAACAGGTGATTTCAGAATATGCAAAACAACCACTCTGAAAGAATAGAGAAATTCCAAGCGCTTTCGTGACTACTCACATTGTCAAGGAACTATCATAGTTCCTTGACAATGTGAGTAGTCACGAAAGCGCTTGGAATTTCTCTATTCTTTCAGAGTGGTTGTTTTGCATATTCTGAAATCACCTGTTTACTGTGATCTTATTGCATCTATATATATATATATATATACATTTATATATATATATATATATATATATATATATATATATATATATATATATATATATATATATATATACACATTTATATTATATTTTTTTTTTTTTTGTATTGTTTTTTTTTTTTTTTTTTTTTTTTTTTTTTTTATTATCACACCGGCCGATTCCCACCAAGGCAGGGTGGCCCGAAAAAGAAAAACTTTCACCATCATTCACTCCATCACTGTCTTGCCAGAAGGGTGCTTTACACTACAGTTTTTAAACTGCAACATTAACACCCCTCCTTCAGAGTGCAGGCACTGTACTTCCCATCTCCAGGACTCAAGTCCGGCCTGCCGGTTTCCCTGAATCCCTTCATAAATGTTACTTTGCTCACACTCCAACAGCACGTCAAGTATTAAAAACCATTTGTCTCCATTCACTCCTATCAAACACGCTCAAGCATGCCTGCTGGAAGTCCAAGCCCCTCGCACACAAAACCTCCTTTACCCCCTCCCTCCAACCCTTCCTAGGCCGACCCCTACCCCGCCTTCCTTCCACTACAGACTGATACACTCTTGAAGTCATTCTGTTTCGCTCCATTCTCTCTACATGTCCGAACCACCTCAACAACCCTTCCTCAGCCCTCTGGACAACAGTTTTGGTAATCCCGCACCTCCTCCTAACTTCCAAACTACGAATTCTCTGCATTATATTCACACCACACATTGCCCTCAGACATGACATCTCCACTGCCTCCAGCCTTCTCCTCGCTGCAACATTCATCACCCACGCTTCACACCCATATAAGAGCGTTGGTAAAACTATACTCTCATACATTCCCCTCTTTGCCTCCAAGGACAAAGTTCTTTGTCTCCACAGACTCCTAAGTGCACCACTCACTCTTTTTCCCTCATCAATTCTATGATTCACCTCATCTTTCATAGACCCATCCGCTGACACGTCCACTCCCAAATATCTGAATACGTTCACCTCCTCCATACTCTCTCCCTCCAATCTGATATTCAATCTTTCATCACCTAATCTTTTTGTTATCCTCATAACCTTACTCTTTCCTGTATTCACCTTTAATTTTCTTCTTTTGCACACCCTACCAAATTCATCCACCAATCTCTGCAACTTCTCTTCAGAATCTCCCAAGAGCACAGTGTCATCAGCAAAGAGCAGCTGTGACAACTCCCACTTTGTGTGTGATTCTTTATCTTTTAACTCCACGCCTCTTGCCAAGACCCTCGCATTTACTTCTCTTACAACCCCATCTATAAATATATTAAACAACCACGGTGACATCACACATCCTTGTCTAAGGCCTACTTTTACTGGGAAAAAATTTCCCTCTTTCCTACATATATATATGTATATATATATATATATATATATATATATATATATATATATATATATATATATATAGATATATATATATACACATACATACATACATACATACATACATACATACATACATGCATACATGCAAGGGAAGCTGTGATATCGTGTATAGGGCAAGGAGGAATAACATCTTATAGGTGTGAGGAAGAACCAGTTGTGAGTGTAGGGGAAGTGAGTGGGGCAGCGAGTAGAATGAAAGGGAGTAAGGCAGCTGGGATTGATGGCATAAAGACAGAAATGTTAACAGCAGGTGGGGATACAGTTTTGGAGTGGTTAGTGTCTTTATTTAATAAATGTACTGAAGAGGGTAAGGTACCTAGGGATTGGCAGAGGGCATACATAGTTCCCTCATAAAGACAAAGGGGACAAAAGAGAGAGTAAAAATTATAGGGGAATAAGTCTGTCGAATTTACCTGGTAAAGTGTATGGTAGAGTTATTATTGAAAGAATTAAGAGTAATACGGACAGCAGGTTAGCAGATGAATAAGGAGGCTTTAGGAAGGGTATGGGGTGTGTAGATCAAGCGTTTGCAGTGAAACATATAGGTGAACAGTATTTAGATAAGGGTAAGGAGGTATTGGTGGCATTTACGAATTTGGAAAAGGCATATGATAGGGTGGATAGGGGGGCAATGTGGCAGATGTTGCAAATGTATGGAATAGGAGGTAGGTTATTGAAAGCGATGAAAAACTTCTACGAGGATAGTGAGGCTCAGGTTAGAGTATGGAGGCGAGAGGGAGATTATTTCCCAGTAAAAGTAGGCCTTAGACAGGGATGTATGATGTCACCATGGTTGTTCAATATATTTATAGATGGAGTTGTAAGAGAAGTGAATGCTCAGGTGTTGGTAGGAGGTGCGGGGTTAAAAGATAAAGAATCTAGCACAAAGTGGGAGTTGTCACAGTTGCTATTTGCGGATGACACTGTTTTTGGAAAATTCTGAAGAGAAGTTGCAGAGGTTGGTTGACGAGCTTGGTAGGGTATGAAAAAGAAGGAAATTAAAAGTGAATATAGAAAAGAGGAAGGTGATGAGGATAAAAAATTAGGTAACGGAAGATTGGATATCAGATTGGAGGGAGAGAGTATGGAGGAGGTGAATGTGTTCAGGTATTTGGGAGTGGACGTGTCAGCTGATGGGTCTATGAAGGATGAAGTGAATCGCAGAATTGACGAGGGGAAAAAGTGAATGGTGCACTGAGGAGTCTGTGGAGACAAAGAACTTTATCCATAAAAGCAAAGAGGGGAATGTATGAGAGTATAGTTATACCAATGCTCTTGTATGGGTGTGAGGCATGGGTTGTAATGTTGCAGCAAGGAGAAGGCTGGAGGCAGTGGAGATGTCATGTCTGAGTGCAATGCGTGGTATGAATATAATGCAGAGAATCCGTAGTCTGGAGATTAGGATGAGGTGTGGAATTACCAAAACTATTATCCAGAGGGCTGAGGAGGGGTTAATGAGATGGTTTGAACATGTCGAGAGGATGGAACGAAATAGAATGACTTCGAGTGTATAAATCTGTAGTGGAGGGAAGGCGGGGTAGAGGTCGGCCTAGGAAAGGTTGGAGGGAGGGGGTAGAGGAGGTTTTGTGTGCGAGGGGCTTGGACTTCCAGCAAGTATGCGTGAGCATGTTGGATAGGAGCGAATGGAGACAAATGGTTTCTTGAACTTGACGTACTGTTGGAGTGTAAGCAACGTAGCATTTATGAAGGGATTCAGGGAAACCGACAGACTGGACTTGATTCCTGGAGATGGGAAGTACAGTGCCGGCACTCTGAAGGAGAGGTGTTAATGTTGCAGTTTTATAACTGTCGTGTAAGCATGCCTCTGGCAAGACAGTGATGGAGTGAATGATGAAAGTTTTTCTTTTTCTGGCCACCGAGGTAGGGTGGCCGTGTTAAAATATATATATATATATATATATATATATATATATATATATATATATATATATATATATATATATATATATATATCGTGCCGAACAGGTAAAACTTGCGAATTTTAGTCTTAAATAGCAACGCTCTTCTTGCCGAATAAGTCAAGCTAAAATTTGTGTATACAATAATTTAGCAAAAAATCATTATGAACCTAACGAAAAACATATATTTCACTGTGTTTATTATCATTGCAAACTTATGTAAAATATATTTAGTTGGATTAGACTAAATTAAATTGCGCTTCTTATAATAAGGTTAGGTAAGTTTTCTAAGGTTCTTTTGATACAAAATTATTCATTTTTACATTAACATAAATGAAAAAAATGTATATTTAAACGTATAAGAGAATTTTTTTATAAAGGACTTAATTTTAAAAGTTTTTGCTAACTGAACAGTTTTACCTATTCGGCACGACATTTATATATATAAAACGTTATCAACACTTCTTTAATAATGTGAAAAATCAAGAAAGCACTTCGAATTTCACTAGTTTTTCATTGTGGTTATATCTCAGACCAGAGCAGGATTCGAAGCTGTGCACTCTGCTTCAAAGTACACACAGCTCTTATACACCACACAACCAGATCCCAGCAATCGACTGAGTGCTGTTAGCACCAACAGCCTGGATGACCAGGTTGGTCCAGGGCCGAGCCGTGGTAGCAGTGACTCTCCCCCCCCCCAATACCACCGCTACGACAACCTCCGCCCTCACTACCGCAAGAATAACCAACACAACACCAACAACCACCACAATTACCACCCCCAACGACCGCAGACACCACCGCACCTCTGGTCCACTGGGTAAGATGCCAGAGTTCGGTGCCACAAGACCTGCAACATTCATTTGAATTCTCTTGTGGGTGCCACGTTGTCTAGGTTATGGCGACTTGCCTTTGTAAATCCTGGAGCTGCTGGTGGCGGTGGTGGTGGTGGATATTGGTTGGCTGTAATGGTGGTGGTAGATAGTCACTGATAGTGGTGATGGAGGTGTATGACCACGTGACCTCCTGGTTGGATCCTGGAGGAAGGCAGAAACGGAAGGCAAAGGGAAGTAAGGTTTAGCTAAGAGAAAGGCAGTTGAGGAGGAGGAGGAAGAGGATCAAGGAGCTGGGAGAGAGAAGAGCATAATTTTCCAACGTTCAACGCTTCAGTAAACACTAATCACCGCTATCATTATCGCTGCTACCACTCCTACCACCACTCCTCCCACCGCTACCAACTCTGCCATTACCACCACCGCTTCCACTTCTACCATTCTTTTCACCATTATCACCACCGCTACCGCTCCAAAAACACACTACCTACCACGACTCGCACCACTGCAACTCCTCTCCCACTACCACCACCACTACTACTACACAACTCCCATACTTAAGTCTCGAGACACTCCCCAGATAGGGAGCCAAGGCCGGGTCACCACTACTTGGAAAAGACCCGGGCCGGGAGAATACCCGGCGAATAAAAAAAAAAAAAAAAAAACCATCCCTCCTCCCATCACCACCACTTCAACCACTCATCCACTTCAACCACTCACCTTCCATAAACAGCAATTTATGCACCAGCTTAAGAGCATTATAAAAATCACAGTAAAAACAAGACAAGAGCCTTGGTGGTGCATTTGTTTGGCCGCAAAGGCAATTACTAACTCATGTTAGGAGAGTCAAGTCGAGGCTCATACCCGCTACCACATTAAAAGCACAGAGGAACATCCTCACCCATCCGTGTACAGAAGCTAGACTTCATTTGCGGGTGTAAACCTCTTTGAACCCTTCCATCTGGTCAAAGCAAGCATCTTAACCAACAAGGAAGCTAAGTGTAGCTTTGTTAGAGCTGGCTGCACCGTTTGCCGAAGCCCTCATCCCAGTGAGTACCCTAGGTACTCCCCCTGAGGCACTGTTCCTCATGTGAGAGTTGCAAACCTTATCCTACGAGTCTATATTCTGTTTGTGAAAATCTGGAAAGGGTACAATCCTTTCCAGATTTTCATAGACTTTCATTTGAAGTGGTTGAATTCCAACAACTTGTCAGAGCAATTTTGCAGCTTTCCTTGGTCCCTTTGCAAGCTTTTCTTGTCTTATGTTTTGTCTAAAAAGAATCAGTGCATAAGAAGCAGAGATCAGATTCATCCATTAGTGCAGGAGTCTTTGTCATGCCTTGTGTAGGATAAGTTATAAAGTACATATTACCGAACAATATCAGTTTTTAAAGATGTGTACAGCAAAAGGCCTCTGTCACATTACCAAAAGCTGCGGTGGCGGGTCACCATATGACCAAGACCCGCATCACGAAACAACTGTCCCGTTTCCTAACGAATCTTACTTAGCCCGACATGAAGTACGCAGGTACTTCATGGTAAGGTCCCTGGAAATGAGAGCTCATGAACAAAAAGTACTCTTGCAATCTAAGCAACGCCAACGTTCAACACACAAACTAAGGGACACCTCAAGAGAGGGAATGATGCTAGGCTTGTTATCCACGAAAATGTCATGTACTGACGGAAATGTTCAGAAGCCTATCCTCCAGAAATCTCAAGCACCATCCCACAGAAGTTGGGCACTTCAGTCTCTCTAAGAATTTGTCAATTCAGTAGTTCCCCAGCCTGGACACAGCCACCAACCCCCCCACACACCGTCACTACACTGCTACCTACCTACCCCCCCCCCCCCCATCATCTGATCCTACTACTTTCAGCTGTCTACTCGCTTCGTATCTCCACTACATAAGCTCTCTTCTCAGATGTCTCCGAGTCAGGACTAAAGAGGCCACTCGTGGCGAAACGTTTCATTTAATGTCATGAGGCCTGGTCACAGACCGGGCCGCGGGGGCGTTGACCCCCGGAACTCTCTCCAGGTAAACTCCAGGTAATGTCACGCTTAACATCTCACTGGTATTGTCATAATATGGGAGGTCTGGTCATGGACCGGGCCACTGGGGCGAAGTGCGTTGACCCTCGGAACACTTTCCTGGTAGACTGTACAGCCAATGTATTCAATGAATCAGTCCCTGGTGCTACTACAAGTGTTTTCTATTTCCTTTTCGAATTCCAGACAATCTGTTTTCGTGTCAAGATACACGGTTCGCGGGATGGGCAGAGCTACGAAAAAAAAAATCTATCCTCAACTCTCCTGTGGTTCAGTAGATTGCTGAACATTTACTTACGCTGGTCTTCCTAAATTTCTCTCATTTTTCTCTCCAACGGTGTAGGAACCTACCGTGAATAGTGAATCAGAGGTGATTTTTAACTTGGAATTGAAATATTAAGGAACTTTTTTTGTTGAAAATGGTATAAAATACCAACAAGTTAAGATTAAGACACATGTGCAACAGCTGGGTATCTTAATTGATGAAACGTTTCACCTACACGGTAGGCTTCTTCAGTCAAATACAAAGGGAGCAGTAGAAATTAAATAAATGATGATGTAATCAGTCCATCAACCTTGGAGAAAAAGTATTTGAGGTGGTCAGTCCCTCAGCCTGGAGAAGAGTTCAGCTCCATGGTCTGGAACGATATCTTTGTACCATTTTTGTCGACAATACCTAGCCTCCAACATTCTGTATAGGTTAGAAGAGCCAGGCTAGGAGAAGTTAGGCTAGGCTTCAAGGAATGTTCCCCAGCAGAGTGATGATGACACCACGCCACAGAAGAGGTAAACCTCGCTCAGGAAAATAAGGTTTCGTCTCCCTGAGGAAAAATAATGAGCTGGGAACCCATTGCATAAAGACGACAACCTCCAAACCCAGATGGTATGACACTCCCTCGGGGTGAGAGAAGCTTGCCTGGTGATGAAGCAGTGGTACTGGGGAGACGGTGCAGGAATAGCGGTACTGGGGAGACGGTGCAGGAATAGCGGTATTGGGGAGGCGGTGCTAGAGCAGTAGTACCGAGCAAGCAGTGAAGGAACAGTGGCGCTGAGGTGACGGTACAGGACCACTAACGGAGCAACAGAGGTAATGGTCAGTGTTAAGACCCTGTGCTCTTCCTGATATAAAACAAAAGAAATTATACATACAAGCAGCACAATGTTGAAAAAAAAAGGTCATAACAGACATTTCGGCCATTTACGGATAAAAAGCATAAAGGGCAGATTTAAATTAGCTGTAAATATATTAAGGTACCTACTTTATTTCAATCCTGGGAGAAGAGATGCATACAAAATTGAAGGAGAAGCCACGGTACGGGTGGGGTAAGAACCCATGCCAAGTGAGTCTTGCCATGGGTTCTAACCCCGCCAATTCCGTGGTTTGTTTGTGATAGTGTTATTACGATTTCGTGATTCAATGAGAAAGATATGGGAGTATTTAAGCGTATAACAAGAAGTACATACATGTAGTATAACGTCAGTGGAACATGCAAGACCACTTAGCCCAAGAACTGGTTAAAAAAACGAATAAATATTCATTTAGGATATTATAAACCACGTACTTGAGACCCAAAATAAGGTCCGCAGTAACATTATTGAACCCACACGTGATCAAAAAAAAAAAAAAAAAAAAAAAGAGGTCTAAAGGTTTGCAACGAGATTGGTATCAAGACTGAGGGAGACAGTGAGAAGAGACTCCAGGAACTAAAAGGAGGAGGATCAGGGAGGATGTGATTACGGCATGCAAAATACTCAGAGGATTAGATAGTGATTATGGTTTAAAGGCGATTTGAGATACACGGAAAGGGAGCTAGGAGAGACTGATGCAAACTAAAGGCGTTGCAAAATACTTTTTCAGTCATAGGGTGTTCAGTGGAACACACTACCTAGGGTATACCTGGAGTCGATTTTGAGAGTCACTTTCCCCAGCGACTTGCTTCCAGACTGGAGGCAAGCCCTATACACAGTTCCAATGACTTACGAAATCGTAATGACATGATTGGGATAAGTTATAAAGTACATATTACTGAACAATATCAGTTCCAATCTATTGAGTTACACATATACCGAGAGGTTGTTTCTAGGGTAAACGCCCCCGCTGACGGTCCTGGACCAGGCCTTCCAGTGGATCAGGGCCTGGTTAACCAAGATGTTACTGTTGGCAGCATGCAATTCAACGTACGATCCACAGCCCTGCTGATCGGGCCCTGACTTCAGGTATCTGTTCATTTCCCTCTTGCTGACAGCCAGAAATCAGCGAAACCGTTGGATGAGTTAAAAAGCCAGGGCGATGATTCGACCCCTTCAAACACAAATAGGCGAGTACAGGGCATTTAAAAGGTCAGGCTACTGTTGCCAGGGAGCAAACAACAGAGCGCCCAGGACGGTTTGCAGCCATTAGTAAAAACAAATGGGTTGTTATCATGATGGAGTGACCTGATAATGGTTCAGCCACTCCCTCTCGTTGACCCCCGCCTCCATCCATCCCTCCACCAACTAACCTCCCTTACCCCCGACCTCCCACACCCCGTCACCCACCTCCTTAGCCCACACGCCTCAAAACATACCCATCTCATGAGGAAAATATAGGACTGCTGAGGGAGGGATGGTGGGGAAGGAGCAGCAGTATGGATGGGAGCAGTAGCTGAAACCGAAGAATGGGGCTGGGGCCAGGAGCTGGTGAACGTGGCTGGGACCAGGAGCTGGTGAACTGGAATGAGGCCAGCAATGTCAAGTGTTTGCTGGCTTCCCTCCTCAGCCAGCAATATCGCCTCCCGTTCACAAATATTTACTCGTTGCGAGTCCCATCAGCCAAAGAAGTCGAGAAATAAAATAGGGGAGTCAAGTGAAGGCAGGAGGCCGTGCACCTCCTCAATCTGCTAGGCGCTGCACGCACACGCATGCTCTGGCGTACACACACACGTACACACACACACACACACACACACACACACACACACACACACACACACACACACACACACACACACACACACACACGAGAAATGATTAAGCTCGTGGAGCAGGGAGAGAGTGGACTTAGTAGTGACCAGTGAAGAGGCGAGGCCAGGAGCTATGACGCGACCCTTGCAACCATAACTAGGTGAGTCCACCACTCAAGACTACCTCCGCAAACACAACTCGGTGAGCGCACACACAGTGGCTCTCACCATTCACCGCTTTTAAGAGTATAAGAGTCCGGTACATGTCGGCGAAACCACCCAAAGAGGCGGAATCAGGAACAGTGTCTCGACCCACCGCAAAAGAACTTGGTGAATACACACATACTGTGAAGGATATATATGACAAGGCACTTGAGAGTTACGACCCACGAGCAAAAAATGCGAGAGCATGAGCTTCAGTTACTGGAAGAACTGAAACAAGACAGATTATGATCACGACATACACGATACTCCTAGTCATTAACATGATCAACTAAACGAAAGGGAGCGGTAACAGACAAAATAAAGTCCAGTCATAGTAAAATACTCTACATGAATGGTATATAGTACCGACAAGAAAAATAATTAGATACATGTGCAACATCCGGGTATCTTTATTTGTGGTGAAATGTATCTAATTCGCATCGTGATGTGTTATCGACTGTTAAGAAGACTTCACTGCACAGCTTCAGGATAAGTCGTCTTGTGCTCACTATGGTTTTCTTTGTGACTAACAGTTAGGAGCGCTGCATACCCCGGTGGGCACTCCTGGCGGTAAGGACAGTGCCCAGGGCCTATTACTGGGCAAGATACGTTTGTAGAAACTAAGCTAAATTCTAACTGTAACTTAGCTTAAACACGTAATAGTAGTACAGTATAATATATTAGCTCACAGTCTTCATTACAGATTAAGTCTTACAAATTAAGAGTATATAAAGAAATGTGGCATCCCCATAGGCATGGTGGGGGTGTAGCCCCCCTCTCCTTTCTCCTCCAACTGGGGGAAGATTAACAGTCTTAGAAAATCAAACGAGATTTTCCACAATGCTAATCAAATCATGGTGCAGCTTAGACAAAGGGTGTTTTCATAATCTAAATATTCTGTTTATCTGGAGTTTATCTGGAGAGAGTTCCGGGGGTCAACGCCCCCGCGGCCCGGTCACAGCACCCGGTCACAGCACCCGGTCACAGCACCTGCAAGGCTTGAGAGACAGTAGATCTGGCCAATGTGCACAGGTCGTATACTGCCCACATAGAAACAATAAACCATCTAAAATAATAACACCTAAAAGCACCTGGACTGTTTTCTCCAGAGGGAAGAAAGAGGACGAGATACCAGAATATACACTTGGGAGATACTTGAGGGCTTGGTCCAGAATCTGCACACTGCTGGAGCGACAGATATATCTGAAGGATGCTTCCGGGGATCAATGCCTCCTCGGCCCGGTCCCAGACCAGGCTTCCTGGTTTATCAACGCCTGATCAACCAGGCTGTTACTGCTGGACGCACATAGTCCAACGTTAGAACCACAGCCCAGCTGGTCAAAAACTGATCGGATGAACTTGTCCAGTTCCCTCTTAAAGACAGCCAGAGGTTTGTTGGTGATTTACCCTATTTACAGAGGGAGGAGGTTAAAGAGTCGACGACCTCTGACACTGAACGTTTTCTCTTAGTGTACCCGTCGCGACCATGGTTTTTATTGAATATTCTTTACACTGTATGCGAAGTCTTTTGCTTTCACACGGAATGATTCCTGGAGGGACCAGTCTCTCCAGGATTTTCTAGGTGTAAATTATGATGTACATTTCTCACCTACGTTCCAAGAAATACTGTTGAAAGGACATCAATCATTTTGAGTGAATATGGACAGCGAAAGTTCTCTGTACGTTTTCTAGCTCAGCGGTGCCGCCTGCGGGTTCAAATCCCGCCCGTGGTATGGTTTGAAGGAACCTGCTAACATACAGCTGTATTCCAGTCTGGAGAGAATAAATGACTAAAATAATCATCTTTCTTGCAGTAGCAGTTGCAACACTGATGTCATGACTTAATGCGAGATCTTCTGACATCACTCCAAGTCTCGCACGTGGAGCTTCCACTATCTGGGAGAGAATTTACAATAAATCTAATGGAAAAAGGGCGCCATAGAAAACGAAAAACCACTCTCAATACTGCTGGTCCAAGACTATTCAACTTATCATCAGATAATATCAGAAATATTGCCCGAACGAAGAGAAAATTTAAAGATAAAACTGGACCACTATCTCCTGTAAGTGCCTGATTAGCCGGGATGTAGTGGTTATGTGGGCCAGCCAGACCCGAGGTCGGACTGCGAGGTTACAAGAACCAACGAAACCGATCACAGGTATGTCACAGGCATGAGCTCCTTACCAAGGATGATACAAGAAAAAAAGAGTGCGTGGATGGAAATTAGCAACGAGAATATCAGTGTTACACGCAAACCCACACCTCAACTCGCTCTCCAACACACACCCTCATGTACTCTCCTACATTTACTCACTCACACACACACACACACACACACACACACACACACACACACACACACACACACACACACACACACACACACACACACACCTACAAAAGCAGGTTGACCCTGAAGGTATCTTGACTAACTCGAAACTGCCCGATTGGAGTGGCACTCGAGACCCGAGACCCGACTAACAAGCGCCATTTGATGCACCTGGGACCAGCTGAGCCCCAGACTGTTGACAACTTTGTCTAGTGGCAAGATAATTAGGGTTAAAAAAAACACGTAAGAAGATCACCATTAAACGAGTCAGTTTATAGTAATGATTAGAGCAAAAGATGGCCTAAAAAATACGCAAAAAATACGCACTTTACCACTTAGCATCTACCATATTCGTTGTTCAGCTGTTCATTTGCTGAACATCTGTAATAAACGGGTGTAAAAACTCAAATAAATCATCAGGATTCGAACCCGTGTTCTTGATGTTGTGTACGAATGGACAGAAGAAACAAAAGTTCTGCAGTTTCAACAGTGTGCATCCTTTTTTTTTTTTTTAACTCCGAAGGTAAGAAATGAACAAGTCCACGGTACGGATGAGGTTTGAACCCATGGCGAGTGGGTCCAGGAGCTATAAATCGACCCCTTCAAATTTAACTAGGCGAGTGTATAGGCGAAACCCTGAACTAGACGAACATGAAGGGCCAAAAGAGAAAGTATTCCAGTGAATTAGGTAGTTACTACCTGAATGGTAGACAGAATTAACAACAAAGGATGAAACATCAGATTGGTCGCGGTCAAAACAACTGCAAAGAGGAACTTCACTGACACGTTTCGCCTGCGGTCAGGCTTTTTCAAATTCAGTAAAGTTTGTCTCTGCATTAGTGTCTTAACACACTTGGCTTCGAGCCATTCGTCTCTGGGAAGGTTGCTGGTGACAAGCGAGGTCACACAACCATCACTTCTAGGACCGCTTCTTTGTCTAGTAAACATCCCATTTCATGAACTAATTAGGGGGAAAACGGGTGGTTGATCATGACACTTGTGATGGATCATGATGAGGTTGTTTTGCCATGATCATAACAATAACAATTCTGTAACCAACGGACTTTGGGCTTTTATTGTTTATGAATGAAAATTACCTACAAGATTTGGTCTCATATTCCCGGATCCGTTAAATCGAGGTGAATTAAAGCGAGTGTTTATATGTAAATGACTACCAAAAAGTGGTCTATTACTGTGATGTCTATATGGTAACGATGTAAAGTTAGAAAGATTAATAAGAGCAAGCGTGAACAGAGACAGATCACAGGGAAACGTGTACATAGTGTTGGAATATTCAAACAAGTGGCTGCTAGAGTTAAATCTGAATTGAAGCAAAAACATGCATCACAAGGAAATATTTTCACTTTGCTGTGGAAGCTGCTGCTTCACTGTGCCCCCCGTACCCATCCTGTGGACGGTGGCCCAAAGACATACAGAAAAGACCTAGGAAACTAGGACCCCAAATGAGTTAACAGGAGTACATCTGAATTTTTTATCTAATCTGAATTTTTATCTAAAATTTATGTAAAATTTATCTGGTAACCTATTTTCATTAAGATATCTTGACATATCACATAAGTCATTATACGATATCTAAATTCCTCAGAAAATGGACAATCAAGGACAGTGTTCAATATAGTGACTATAAGCCTGACCACAATCTGCACGTAGTCAGATCATCTGTGCATCTGTCAAACTGTCAGATGTACTTGCAACCAAACCTAATCCTGGCTACTAGAACATCAGTCTGTCTGTTTACACCGCAAGCTGCTCTATAAACATGCTCATCTCCATTCATGTTACTACGAGTTACAGATCTACTTTGGCTTCTAATTGTATTCCTACAACATTCACTTTCCTTATTTACTTCTCTCTTAATATTCCTAATGCTAGACACAGATACACTCAAGTTGTATCTTATATTTTTCTTCAGGGATATTTTCTTTGGCTAATTTAGAGAAGGAAGAAGAAAAACGAAGTGGAGCCTCAGGGGAGAATCCGGGGAAGGGAGGAGAGAAGGGACGGGGAAGAGTGAGAGGAAGGGAGGAGAAGCATTGAGGAAAGGGAGGAAAGAGAGGTTGAGAGGAAAGAGGCAGGGAGGAGAGGGGGGCGGGATAAGGAGGTAAGAAAGGTAAGAGAATGGAGAAGGCGATAAGAGGCGGAAAATACGAGGGTAAGAGAATATATATACGAGGGAGTAAAGGAGGTAAGTAACATTATTAAACAATGGCGGGGAGCGACGACAGGCCCGGGCAGGGAGAAATTCAGGAGAAAAGGGAAAAAGTGTGGGGAAAATAGAAAAATGCAGGGGAAAAATGGGGTGTGGTGGCCACTGATGACCACACAAGGATGTAGTGGCCACAAATGGCCATATAAGGGTGTAGTTGACACAGATGGCCACAAGTCTTAGTGGCCATGACAAGGGGTTCAGGGGCCACAGATGGCCACATAAGGGTTTACTGGCTACACAGGCGTATACTGACTACACAAGGGTTTACTGGCTACACAAGGGTTTACTGGCTACACGAAGATTTACTGGCTACACAAAGGAGTGCAGCAACATGTGTTCCCTTGTGGGATGCATGACTGCACTGACCATGGGAATGACATCATACAAAGCAAGCACCAGGGGCAAGAGATACCATATAAGATGGTGAGGAGGGGGTGAGGGAGAGGTGGGGAAGGAGATGGGAAAAAGATAGGAGGGGGATGGAGAGGGGGTGACGGTCAAAAGGAAAAAGGGATGGGCAATGAAAAATAAAGATAGAGGAAGCAGAGACGAAAGAATGGAGTGAGGAACAGGAGTCGGTGAATAAGGACCGAGGAAGTTGAAAGAGCGAGTAAAGGGCAATAGAAAGGAGGGGGGATGAGAAAAGGGGAAAGGGAGGAGGAGGCACAAGATGAACCTGCCGGAAATACATACGACAAGTACACAATGGGAGACAATTGAGGTGGCGCGTTGTGGGGGAAAATTCTTTAGAAATGAAAAGAGGGACTGAAAAAGCCTAGTAAATAAAGTCTGGATGAAAGGTGGAGGATGGCACTGGAAGTTGGCATGGGTGGGTGCCACTGGTGGGTGCCACTGGTGGGAGGAATGGGTGGACAAGCAAGGACGGGCGTCTCAGAAGGGGACACAGGTGGGCGACGAGAGTGACACAAGTGGGTAACGAGGATGGGTGATACAGGTGGCTGATCAGGAAGAGTGATGCAGGTGGCTGACCAGGGTAACACAGGTGGGTGACGAGAATGGGTGACACAGGTGGGTGACAAACTTGGGTACTCTGAAAGTTCAGCAGAGTAGCGGTGGGAACTTTAGATCAACTACAAGCTAAAATCGGTCCCACCAGCCCTGAATTAAAGACCAGTTACCAAACAAGACCTCAAGTAAACAATAAACAAGCCTGGTCTGGTACCAGGTCGCAGGGTAGTAACCACAGGAAGCTACTGCAGGTAACCTGCAGGTAACCTATATGACATATACCTTTCACTTCTTTAAAACTCCACCAATTTGGTTACAAAGGCAAGTTTCAAAAGGTCACCGAAGTCCACCAAGGTTCTCCCTGGCTAGAAAGTTCCCTGTGAATAAGACTGAAGCCACAGGAAGACTTGAAATTTCATGTTTTATAACAAAAATATCTGAATTTTATTGGAAAAACTGACATTTCGTATAATATACGAAACTTAAACCTTAAAAATATCGAGTTTTTAGTCAAATTTTCCCCCGTAAACTATGCTTAAGAAAGAAAGTTTGATTTAAAATTGTGATACTTTCTGTGTGCACGATCAGCAGCATGCTATAAGCTGCACTGAGAGGGGCAGTAATCTCCTGCAAGCACGTGAGCATGGGTGAAGTATGCTACAAAACAATCTCAGTGGGAACTCCTGTGGAAAGAGGTTTGGCAAACACCCTAGTCTTGCTCTTATTATTACTATTATATTCGCGGAAAGTCCCCAATACACAGGGGTGTTCCAGTACTCCTTTATCGCGTTGGGTGACACGAACTGAGAGAGTAGCACTCTCCAAACAGGTCACAAGCATGTCATAGGTTGGCTAGCCCTGCTGATCACAGGGCAGTCACTGACCTTTTGCATGGGCGTGCCCCAGAAGTCGTGGAGAAAGAGGTTGGTGACGGGCGTGTGAGGTCGGAGGTCGCGGTTCTCCTTGATGGCAGAGATGTCGTCGAAGACAAAGCTGCAGCTGAGGGCATTCCAGTAGACAGCCAGAGCTACCACGAAGACCAGCGAGCCGTACACCCAGCCACACACCGACCCTCCTGCAGGGACACAAAATAAATCCAATAAATAATGACTTCATAAAGAGGGAGGGGCGAATGCAGCACGCAAAGGCATTAGGTTTAAGGGGAAGGGGAGACGGGGAAATAAGGGGCACAGGAAAATATTCGATATGGACGATTAGATAAAAAGGACCCACTAGAGTTGAGGATCAGTCTAAAACGGTATTTATATTGTTCTCGTTAAACAAAATGGTTTCCGTCACAGTTGTGCTGTTGTGTGTTTGTTGCATAGTGAAAACAAAAGCTATTTTATTAACACACGAAATGGATTTCCACATCAAGTAATGAAATCTCCCAGCTTTAGCTGGGAGATTTCATTTAGGCGATGCGTGGATACAAAGACACGTAATTTCAGACTACGTTTCGCTCAGAGCTGAGCTTTATGAAACTTCATAAAGCTCCATCCTGAGTGAAACATTTAAAATAAATGCTTACTCTGTATACCCTCTTCATACACGCTTGTCGACTTATTACCCCAGTCATCAAGAGGAAGTTATCGACCATTCCCTCGAAAATTCAGTGGCTATTGCGGCTTTCAAGACTGCCTTACTACCACAGGAAAATATTTAATTTAGAGGGAAAAACAGTCCCGTATAACATACAACACTCGGCTCGCCAATAATATTTATATAAGGGATGAACGGTGATACACACCAATGGTGGGTGATGTAGAGTGGTGGATTATTTGGGTGGTGGGTTGTGACAGGGACAAGATGAGGGTAGTGAACTAGGTAAGGTGGTGAACTAGGCAGGGTGGTGAACTAGACAGGGTGAACTAGGCAGGGTGGTGAACTAGGCAGGGTGGTGAACTAGGCAGGGTGAACTAGGCAGGGTGAACTAGGCAGGGTGGTGAACTAGGCAGGGTGGTGAACTAGGCAGGGTGGTGAACTAGGCAGGGTGGTGAACTAGGCAGGGTGAACTAGGCAGGGTAGTGAACTAGGTAAGGTGGTGAACTAGGCAGGGTGGTGAACTAGACAGGGTGAACTAGGCAGGGTGGTGAACTAGGCAGGGTGGTGAACTAGGCAGGGTGGTGAACTAGGCAGGGTGGTGAACTAGGCAGGGTGAACTAGGCAGGGTGAACTAGGCGTGGTGAACTAGGCAGGGTGGTGAACTAGGCAGAGTGGTGAACTAGGCAGGGTGGTGAACTAGGCAGGGTGGTGAACTGGGCAGGGTGGTGAACTAGGCAGGGTGGTGAACTAGGCAGGGTGAACTAGGCAGGGTGGTGAACTAGGCAGGGTGGTGAACTAGGCAGGGTGGTGAACTAGGCAGGGTGGTGAACTAGGCAGGGTGGCGAACTAGGCAGGGTGGTGAACTAGGCAGGGTGGTGAACTAGGCAAGGTGGTGAACTAGGCAGGGTGGTGAACTAGGCAGGGTGGTGAACTAGGCAGGGTGGTGAACTAGGCAGGGTGGTGAACTAGGCAGGGTGGTGAACTAGGCAGGGTGGTGAACTAGGCAGAGTGGTGAACTAGGCAGGGTGGTGAACTAGGCAGGGTGGTGAACTGGGCAGGGTGGTGAACTAGGCAGGGTGGTGAACTAGGCAGGGTGAACTAGGCAGGGTGGTGAACTAGGCAGGGTGGTGAACTAGGCAGGGTGGTGAACTAGGCAGGGTGGTGAACTAGGCAGGGTGGTGAACTAGGCAGGGTGGTGAACTAGGCAGGGTGGTGAACTAGGCAGGGTGGTGAACTAGGCAGGGTGGTGAACTAGGCAGGGTGGTGAACTAGGCAGGGTGGCGAACTAGGCAGGGTGGCGAACTAGGCAGGGTAGTGAACTAGGTAGGGTGGTGAACTAGGTAGGGTGGTGAACTAGGTAGGGTGGTGAACTAGGCAGGGTGGTGAACTAGGCAGGGTGAACTAGGCAGGGTGGTGAACTAGGCAGGGTGGTGAACTAGGCAAGGTGGTGAACTAGGCAGGGTGATGAACTAGGCAGGGTGGTGAACTAGGCAGGGTGGTGAACTAGGCAGGGTGGTGAACTGGGCAGGGTGGTGAACTAGGCAAGGTGGTGAACTAGGCAGGGTGGTGAACTGGGCAGGGTGGTGAACTAGGCAGGGTGGTGAACTAGGCAGGGTGGTGAACTAGGCAGGGTGGTGAACTAGGCAGGGTGGTGAACTGGGCAGGGTGGTGAACTAGGCAGGGTGGTGAACTAGGCAGGGTGGTGAACTAGGCAAGGTGGTGAACTAGGCAGGGTGGTGAACTAGGCAGGGTGGTGAACTAGGCAGGGTGGTGAACTAGGCAGGGTGGTGAACTAGGCAGGGTGGCGAACTTGGTAGGGTGACGGGTAGTGATGAAGAGGGCGGCCCGCCTGGTTCCTGAGCATGTCCGACCCACTTTACTGACCCAGTTCTCGGTCACTCGATAATTCTGGTGTGTGTCGTGTCGACCCCACCAGCAAGGTCCAGGTTAATACAAACTATACGGAAGTAAAATAAGTGAAACCATTTGCGAAATTCAACTTTCATTTATTCTTGTATTTATTTTTGTCGAATTGGATCGCGTCTGTGATTAAATTACATAGAAAGGGTCATAAAGAGGATGTATGAAACTAGCTCAAGCCAAAGGGGTTTCCCGAAGGTTATCCGAAGATAGTTTCTGGGGTTCCCGCGCCCTAGCTCTCGTAGTGAGAAACTTTGGAAATATAAACACAAATGCAGTATAATGTGATCCTTTATTGACTACGTTTCGCCCACACAGTGGGCTTTTTCAAGTCACAAACAGAACTACCTGGGGTGGAAGGAACGCGAGTATTTATAGTACGGTTCAGAATGCTGAGGTCAGGTGAAGAATGCTGCATCTGATGATGTACCGAGTGGGGTTATAGAGTCTAAAAACTTGGGTAGCTTGGAAAGGAGATTGGAAACGTAGTCAATAAAGGATCACATTATACTGCATTTGTGTTTATATTACCATTGTGTCGGTATTTTATACCATTTATTTCCAGTGAGAAACTTTAATGAGCAGAGTTGACACCAGTCAACCAAAAGACCACCTTGCTGTCAAGAGGAAACTCGTCAAGTTCCTCAAGTCAGTTCCTAATCAGCAGGGCTGTGGTTCATACGTTCGATTGTTTATAGTAGTAGTAAGAGCCTGACTGATCAAGCCTGGGTCTAACCGGAGGTCTGGTCTAGGAGTGAACCGTAAAAGCGTTGATCCCCTGAAAGCTAAATTCGTGCCCTAACTCGTGTCTTGACATCCAATAAGCTTCATTACTTCATCTTCCACTGTGTACAGTTTTGCATGGTTGAGGGACTCATTGGTTTTGAGTAGAACCTGCCTTGTATGGGCCAGTAGGCCTGCTGTAGTGTTCCTCCATTCTTATGATTACCTCATCATCTACTCTCTTTGCATAGCATCTCTGTAGTGAACTGACATCCTGTGTGTTTTATCTATGCCTCTTACTAGGCTCTACTTGAGACGTTGTTGTTATCGAAGTTGAAAATGACGGACAGAAGAGACTTGAGTAGCTCCTTCAACCCCTTGCAAGCACAACACACGCGCGCGCGCAAAAAAAAAAAAAATCCTAGCAAAATTGAACTCGAGTTTAAGGAGCAATACAGTGCGTCATTACCAGCGTCACAAGTTAAGCGAGCAGTCAGCGAGAGGTCGCCAAACAACTGTAAATTTCTGGTTGTAGTCTCACGAGAGCCTTCAAGAGAGCAGCCAGCCATCTTGCACGGACCCTGAGTGCACCTCTTATTGCCCCCGGCTCTTGATTCCCGGCCTCATGGCCTCTTGTCCTGACCCCACGGCATCATGTCCTCTCATTCTGAATCCCGGCCTCACATCTTGTGTTTTGGCCACCGCCTCACATGTCTTCTTTTTTTTTTTAATCCCGGCCTCATGACCTCTCCTGTCCTGCCCCGCCCCGCCTCACAAGCTATCCTGTGTTGTCCTCACTTCGATTCTCCTATCCTGTTCTGCAGAGAAAGGGCTATCCATAGCCCCTGCATGGGAAATGGGGTTGGTACAACCCCCTGCACGGAAAAAAAGAGGGATGTACAATCCCCTGCATGGGGAAACGGGACTTTTACAAACACAGAGTCAGGGAACCCATACTCGCAAGAGGGGTAGGGGCATCTACAGTATATATTCCCCCTTACAAGGCTAAGGGAAGTGAAGCGGTCGCATTACCGTGTGCGTCTCTCTGGGTAATGGATTATCATTGCCCGCTTTCCAATTTCATGGCTGTGGGAGCTGAGGAGTGAGAGGACAGACCTCCTTGTCTGCCCCGAGACTCTTCTTTAAAACTCCCAAGTTTCTCTTTGTTTTCTTCTTTAAACCTCTTAAGTTTCCTTTTTCTTCTCCTCCCTTCAAGGTGCCTTCATGCCAGTGAAGGATTTTTTATCCAAAGAAGTGAAGATATCCTTCCCTTAGACCAAACTTGATTGCCTCCCATTCCCCCTATGTTCCCTCCGGTACGAGTTATAATAATAATAATAACTGCCTTTGCGTTTTCTTACTATGTATATATCTTTACAAACATTAAAGAAAATAGAAGTGAGATTAATGTTCAAACAGATTATCGTCTTAAAAGGTTAGACAGACTGGTGATACATCAGCGTGCAGTCGACATTAATGAAGACAGACAGGTACATAACAAGCTTTTAAAGTAGTAACTTTTCGCTCAATGCAGAGTGAAACGTTACCACAATATAACCTTGCTCTGCACCTGCATCTTAGATGACCTGTATATTCTTGGACTGGGGATGGGCCTTTGATACCCAAAAGCATTAGCGTAATACCAACTGTCTCTCGAACATCCCCTCTTCAGATGGATGTAAATGTAAGCCTTCGACACAGCGGACTAATAGGGGCTTGGAAGCATATGGACAGTAAGGCGATTTCGGTAGATGGAGATGATATTAGTAGCGATTGTAATAATAAAGGACAATTTTGCATCAGGATCAAGTGACCCAGTGGATATCGTCCCGTATTTCCGAAGTCCATGAAACAGAGGTCTGTTAAATTGAGGATTTACCGATTCCTGTTGTCAACTGGGAACCTGATAAGCCCCTGGAGACTGTTCCCAATCAATCAGGCTTTGGAGTCTACGCCAGACTGTAAGCAGCAAGCATCAACAGTGAGGTTCATCCGACCTTCAACCAGAAAGACAAGTAGATGCGGCAACAAGTCGACGCTTCGCTTCCCTTGAGCAAAATGTAGCTATAAAATACGTTTTACACTGTTTAATGGATTTTCGTAATCCACCAGGAAGACAAGTCAGATCAGGCAATGGGGAGCCTGGTCCTTGGAAATGCTTCAATTTAAATTCAAGCCAAGTCCCTCCAGGGGGTTGGAAAACTACGCTAGCCAAATGAAGGTTAACAGATGGGCCTCAGGAACTCAAGTGCATCTCTAGCAAACACAAATAGGTTAGTGTTCACATATGACTTCAGACTATACAGCAGGAACACTAATTCCAGATGGCACACTGCCGATAATAGCGTATAAAATATAAACATTGCAACACACTTTTATTTGGGGAAGTATTTAGCTCAAGTTATCTAGACCAAAACATTGTTCCAATAACAACTTGCTCTGAAACGTGTTTCTTCTTCACAAGAACACTAATAAGCGAGCGAGCAAAGATTTACTCAGCGTGATACAAGATCCTTTTAACAAATGACTTAGACAGGAATTTAATGACAGGAATTTAATGATATACCTTTGATGAGTTCGAGAGTTTTTCTACTCTCAGAGCCCCGCACAAAGTGCGAGCATATCCACTTTAAAACTCACTATTCTGGGCGACTATCAGGAAAGAGAGAACTGTGAATAATACTCCTGGAACAACAATGATAAGTCCCTGAGGCAACATGTCAGATATATACGGAGGATCTACGTTGTTCCCTTGAAAACCAGTGACTAATCAATATTGATTATGGGCATTTTAGAGTGGCAGGGAAGCAAATCACGAGGCTAAGAAATTATCCCACAATCTGTGATAGACAGCCTCACTGAGAAGTGGGTGATTCTTCCCGTACTCAACTCACATACTGAGGTCCGTGGTTCGATCCCTGGTATGCGTGGAAACATTAGGGAGTGTTTCCTTAAGAAACCTGCTTTCCCTGTTCACATAGCGTAAATAGGTACCTGGGTGTTAGCCTACTAGCATGGGTCGCATCCCGGCGACAAAATTTGCCCGAAATGCTCTTCATAACAAGTGATTTTCTATGTGGTATGTCAGTGATATCAGCTGTGGTTTGTATACGTTGTACATGTACTTGTACATGTACAAGTACGTGTACTTGTACATGTACTTGTACATGTACTTGTACATGTACTTGTACATGTACTTGTACATGTACTTGTACATGTACTTGTACATGTACTTGTACATGTACTTGTACATGTACTTGTAGAAATAAAGCTCATTATCATTAACAACCAAGAAATAAGGAATACAAGCAGAGCCCGAGATTCGGCCAGAGGTACAAAGTAGCAAAACTGAAGGGAATGGAGACAGCCGGAAAAGATGGCCGAAAAAATACGGCCAGAAAATGTAGCGACACAAAGCTAAGAATGGTTAAGTCAAAATAAGAAGATATATTGAGCTAAACAGTAAGAATCATTCAAAACGAGGAGTGATGCAGGCTCAATCCTCCGTCCACTAATAACGAAACAGAAACACTTCATAAATGCACGGATCGTAAAAAAACAGTTTGATAACCATTTCACTAGTGACTGTGATATTGCATTATCTTCTTCAGGCCTACTAAAAAAACCTAATTATTGGGATATTATTAGTGTCTTCCTGAGTGAAAACCGAGAGAAAATAATTAAAAATAGTGCATTATTTCATTCTCCTTGTCAGTAAGATGCCCAGTTATTTTTAAGGGGACCTATCTTATCTTTAACTTTCGTTCTATAAACCTGGAAAAAAATTTAATTTTGTAGTCCCGTTTAGCTTTTCTTATCCCCTTTTTAGTGTCCCTCTTAATGTCAATATACTGATTCATAAGATGACCCTCACCTCTTTTGACGTGCCTATAAATTCATTTTTTCTGTCCTAAAAGATATTTGAGCCTTTCATCCACTTTGGGTCATTTCTATTCAATCTAATTTCTTTATACGGGATAAATGTTCTTTGGGCAGCATGTATTAAGAAAGCTGTCATACTGATAACTTTCTTCGTTGGCCCAGTCAACAGATAAGTGTTCTCTAAGCCCATCGTAATCTAGGCGAAAATTTGAGACCATTACCGAATTATCCCTACTATCATACTTCCATTCAATGCTAAAAGTAATTGATTTGTGATCACTTGTGCCGAGTTCCTCTCTAATTTCTAAATTATTAACAAGGGTTTCCTTGTTTGCCAGAACCAAGTCAAGCAGGTTATTTCCCCTAGTAGGTTCTGTCACAAACTGCTTCAAAAAAAAACCTGAACTACTTCTAAGAAGTCGTTAGATTCTAAATTCTCAGTCAAGAAATTCCAATCAATCTGACTAAAGTTAAAGTCCCCTAGACTTGGGGCCTTAACAATTTCCTCCCACAGTAGCCTCCCTTGGTCCCTATCTAATTTTGGGGTACGGTATATCACTCCTAGAATCAATTTTTTATGCCCCTCTGAAAATTCTATCCAGACCTAATACCTGTTTTTATGCAAGAGTTCAAGCGATCTCGGACATACAATGCCACCCCACCCCCCTTCCCGATACTTCTATCTACTTGGAACAAATTAAAACCCTGAGTGTGACATTCCACAGGCATGTCCCGACTTTTCGAATTAAACCATGTCTCAGTTATGGCAGATACATCAATGCTACCTGCACTAGCAACTAATCTCAGCTCATCTATCTTATTCCTAGCACTACAACTATTAGTATAATATATATAAAGACCCTCCTTTCTCTTTACCCTTCCTGCTCATTTCTGTTTTTCCACTAAACCTATTACTGTTCTTATCACCTAGTGCCACTGGCTTTCCAATATCCACCTCATTCTACCTATTACTAGTTCCCCTAGAACTCATATTACTACACTGGGACTTCACTGCTTTCCCACCAAAACCCATACCATTACCTATTCCTAGATTAAAGCCCTAACAGCTCCCTTCACTGCAGTTGCCAGTTCCCCCATCCCAGACCTAGATAAGTGAACCCCATCCCTGACATACCTCTCATTTCTGCCATAGAAGAGGTCCCAGTTGTCAATGAATGTTACCACATTTTCTTTACAGTATCTGTCCAGCCAGCAATTGACACCAATTGCCCTGGACATCCATTCATTTCCAACTCTTCTCCTTGGCAAAATACCACATTTGACAAGGTTTCCACCCTTCTTCCTATGTCTATTGCTGACCTATACCTGATAATCAGGTCCTCACTCCTGCATCTGCCAATATCGTTGCTTCCAGCACTGAGACAGATAATAGGATTGCTTCCATTACCTCTCATGATGTCATCCAGATGGCTAACAATATCCTACATCCCAATCCCAGGAAAACACACCCTCTGCCTCCTATTCCTATCCCTAAGACAAAAAGCCCTATCCATAAACTTAATCTGACTGTCCCCAACTAAATGTTCTTACCTCGACATGACTACTCGACTGTCTTAGTAGAGATGGTCTTCGCTAGGATGTCTTCACTGGCAGGCTTCACTGTGTCGTTAAAACTTGTCTTTGTTGGAAGATCATGGGTGGTCGATTCACTTTCGTATTTCTTGTTGGTCTTCACTGTGACGTTCCCAGTAGTCGACTCACATTCGTCTGGTAGCACAGAAAAGGAGTTCGAAGTTACCAAAGCAGTCTCTTTCGTCTTCATCGTTTCTTCCTCTCAAGTCGTCTTCTTGATCTTCAACTTCATTCCATGCTGTCCGGCCACTGCCCAGGTTCCCTTCTTGACCTGAGGACTTGCAGCAGGACTACTACAAATCCTCTTGTTTTCCTCTGTTAATCGCCGCATCTCGAGCTTCACTACCCTCAATTCCTCTAAGCTGCTGGTAAAGTTGCTCAATGGAGGACATCTTGGTTTAGTCCACAGGGAGTACACTAGACACGTCCTCACTGAGCTAAGTACAGGTCATTAGAAATCTTCCGATGATGTAAAATTGTGGCGAATGTTTATATCTACGTCCGCTACGAGGATGAGAACTCTACATAATGATCACTAGAAGCACCATCACCGCAGCCTCCACTAGCACCACCATTACCACCACCACCGATGCTGCCAGACTCGACAAGCCAAAGTTAACACAAACAGCTGGTGCAGCGAAGAGCGTCCTTTATGGCGGAGTTTGTATTTTTGTGGCGCAACTGACAAATTCGTCAGATAGTTACTGACTGAGCAATGGTGGCCTCTGGGGACGCTCCACCAGCTTAAGAGACGTGAAAGTGAAGGATGGTGAAGGTGAGGCTGTTGGTGAATGTGATGATGCTGGTGGTGAATATGTTGAGGGTGGTGGTGAATGTGACAATGATGGTGGTGGGTATGATAATGAGGTTGGTGGTGGAGAATATGACGATAATGGTGGTGGAGAATGTGACAATGAAGCTGGTGGAGATTATGACAATGATGGCATAAGAGGAATCACCAATAGACCCCTGGCTGCCTTCAAGAGGGAGCTGGACAGATACCTAAAGTCCGTGCCGGATCAGCCGGGCTGTGGTTCGCACGCTGGGCTACGTGCGGCCAGCAGTCACAGCCTGATCCACCGGGAGGCCTGGCCATGGACCGGGCTGCGGGGGCGTTGATCCCCGGAATACCCTCCAGGTAGATGACTGTGATGATGGTGGAGGTTAATGTGACCAAGGTGGTAGGAGGGGGGGGGGTTGAATATGACGGTAGTGAAGCTGATGAATGTGGCATTAACGAAGGTGAACGTGGGTGAAGCAGCAGCAGCATCTGTGAAGGTGAGTCCCCCCCACAATCAATGAGCACATTAACTTAAAATAAGCAAACAGGAATACCTGAAGCGACAGCAAGAACCTCTCTCTTAATGGTTCCAGAGAATCATCGCCCCTGTGGCCCGCTCTCACACCAGTACTCCTAAACTCTAAAAAGAAACAGAGGATGATAAGAGTACGAGGTATCAAAAAAAAAAAATTCAGAAGAGTGAAGATAAGCGCCTTCTGAAGGCAAGCAAAAGTTTGTAAAGACATAATCGAATCCTCACTGACACTCAAAAAAAGAAAACACCACAAAAGAACCGAACCAACAAAAAATACGAAGCTCTGAAGGCTCGATCCTCTTGCCGTTAATCACGAGGCTAAGTGCGAAATAAATAAATAAAATACATTATATATATATAATATATATATAATATATATATATATATATATATATATATATATATATATATATATATATATATATATATATATATATATATATATATATATATAATGTTGCTGAATAAGTAAAATTGGTCAATTATCAAGAACTCGTTTAAATTAAGCCCTTTCTAAAATTTTCTCTTATAGGTTTAAAGATATATTTTTTTCATGTATGTTAATGTAAAAAATAATAATTTTGTACCAAAAGAACCTTAGAAAACTTATCTAACCTTATTATAACAAGCGCAGTTTAATTTAGACTAATCCAACTAAACATATTTTAGACAAGTTTACAATAATTTAATACACAAACACAATGAAATATTTTTTTTCGGGAGGTTCAGAATGATTTTTGCGAAATTATTGCATGCACAAATTTTCGCTTGCCTTATTCGGCAAGAAGAGCGTTGCTATTTAAGCCAAGATCAAAAGTTATTCGATACGACATATATATATAGTATGAGAATCGACATGTGTGTCACATTCGCCACTGATAATGAGAAAGTTTGTTTCGATATTAAGGAAACTGATAAAGCAAAAGGAGGAGAACTGCATATGCTGCTTCACGTGGGTCTTGGCTGAGAGGTAGCGTCTTTGTCTTGCAACCGAGGGATCCGGGGTCAATCCCGGAGTTACCTACAGGTTACCTGAAGGAGATTCGCGGGGGGGAGGGTCACCGCCCTGGTCCCAGGAAAGACTCCCGGCTGCTGGCCTGATCAAGCAGGCTGTTGGCGCTTTAGAAGAAGCAGCAGAAGCAGCAGAAGCAGCAGAAGCAGCAGAAGCAGCAGAAGCAGCAGCAGAAGCAGCAGAAGCAGAAGCAGCAGAAGCAGCAGAAGCAGCAGAAGCAGCAGAAGCAGAAGCAGAAGCAGCAGCAGCAGCAGCAGCAGCAGCAGCAGCAGCAGCAGCAGCAGCAGCAGCAGCAGCAGCAGCAGCAGCAGCAGGAGCAGCAGGAGCAGCAGGAGCAGCAGCAGCAGCAGCAGCAGCAGCAGCAGCCTTCTTGCCCTACTTCCTCGCGTCCTCTTGTAACCTTTATTGTCCATGTACACATTATCAGTTATCTCTTCTCAGTTCCAGAGAACAATCCAAACGCTTTGCAGTGTTCCCAGTAGTTACGAGAGAGTATTGATTCTGTGCGGCCAGTAAACAACTTCTGTACATTTTCCAGCTCTGTTACCTGTCGTGTCTTGAGAGGCGAGGCGCACACACAACACCACTGAAGTCGTAAGAGCACCACTGATTTAAAAAACTACCATTATTTCCGTTATTTCTCTTGTCCTGAAAGTTCTCATAATCCACTCTTGTCATTTCCCTGATTAACTGCATTCTTCATATGACAGACCTGTGCAGGTTACTGCCGTGTTGTGATGAATTTATTCGTAATTTTGGGAATATATATCAATTTGTTTTAATAATGTAGAAAAGAGCTCCATAAATTACTAATTTTATATTCCCAAACTATACATAAAATTCATCCCAACAAGGCAGTATAGCCTGCATAACACACACCATTTGGCAGTATTTGTTTCCTTGCATTCTGAGAGAAAGAAGGAACACTGCAACAGGCCTACTGGCCCATGCGAAGCAGGTCCAAGTCACCTACCGTCTTAAGCCACTGACCCAGGCTAGTCAGGTCCAGGTCACATCCACTTAAGAAGGAGCACTCCAGACCTATTAGCACAAGCTAGTCAGGCCATATGTATACACTGTGCTATTTATGATTAATAATAGTTATAAACATAACCATGAATTTTGAAGAGGTAAGCCAGCGAAAGTCCTCGGTCAGATTACCAAAAGCTCCAGCTGTGGGTCGTCATACGACTAAGACCAGCATCACGAAACACTTGTCCTGTTTCCTGACAAACGTTTTGAGTTCAGTCTTCACCTGACAGTGTTGGTACCCTCGCGCTGGGCGTTCAAGTGGGGAGAATGAAGTGAAAGATACACTGAAGTCTCTTAAAACGTTAATATTCCTACGCTCGCTGCTCAGACTGGAGGAAATCTATTATAAAATAAAGAAATGGTGAAGAGGAGGCTAAGGCCACTAACACTGGCATGTCCAACTTTCTCAATGATGAATGTAAAACAAATGAAAAACCGAGAGAAAATCAACAGTTGTTAAAACAAAAAATCTCTGGCTGGTAAAACGAGAAACATCAACGATCAGTGAAAATAGTTAAATATCAATGAGCTTGAAAATAGTCACTGCTAAGACAAAAAAAATGACCACTGGAATGTGCGTAACAGATGATGAGTTCCTGATTATTAAGTTGCGAGTTTCGCCCTTCAGGCCAAGGGGTGGCGTCCTCATGGGGGTAGCCGGCCCCCCTTACTCTCTATGCGACAACTAAAACTGCCGCGAATGGCGCACTGACGTAGAAAATGTACCATTAGTGAGGTCACCCATCAAAATATTCTCGTTTTCTGTTCTCTTTCAGAAATTTCCATTGCAACTCGGAAGCCAAAACTGAAAGTGGACGATTGCGGTTGTGGTGGTAATTGTGGTGGGCGATAGTGGTGGTACTGTTAGTTGTGGTGGGTGTTTGTAGTGGTGGGTGGTGGTAGTGTTAGTTGTGGTGGGTGTTTGTAGTGGTGGGTGGTGGTACTGTTAGTTGTGGTGGGTGACTGTGGTGGTAGTGTTACTGTGGTAATAGTGCGTGATGATTATTGTGGTGGTGGTGGGTAAAGATGAATATGGATGATGAAGGGGGAGACTGTTGATAGTGGTTTGAGTGATCATAATCGTTGTAGGTCACTGTAGTGCTGTAGACGGTGTGTAGGGGTGACTAATAGTGAAAAGGTGGGTGGGAGTAACCTAGAAGGGAAAAGAAACGCCTGAATTCAATATTTTATATTTAAAAACAAGAATCGAGCATAAAACAATGACATGTGATCTGGGGCCAGATTTCTCTGTTGGTTGCCTGTTCAACCAGGCTATTGCTGTTGGTGGAAAGCGATGGCTTACACAGGTGGAGGCCTAGTTTCTTCTAGATGATCCAATTCCTCTAATTTTCTTTCTAGTTTGTCTAGTTAACGAGACAGTCAATAAGGTCTGGCAGTAGATCATCGGACAGTATGTGTAAGAACCCTTGAAATATGTCACAGGTAAGTAACAGCCATACTGTGAAGTACACAGCAGGTACTGTGGAGTATGAGAAATGAGAATACGTATAAGAAATCGATTTCAGACACAATGATCTTATTATGATAACCAGAAGTGACTGATACTTTTTTTTTGGGGGGGGGGGCTAAATTCCCCTTCATTTGGTCCATATAAGAGTGAAAGGCTGCGTAAAGCGCTGATGACACCAATGTAGCTATCACTCTAAAGTTGTGCAAAGAAAGGTATAAAATACCGACAATATGAAAGTTAAGACACATGTGCAACATCTGGATATCTTTATTGTAGTAGACGTTTCGCCATCCAGTGGCTTTATCAATACAGATTCTAGGACATAATAGGAAGACAGTAGAACTATATACAAAAGATGAGGTAATCAGTCCCTCGGCCTTGGAGTTAGTGTTCACAGCATCGTGGTGGAGGAGAGTCTGGAGCAAAGGCAAGAAGACTGGCGCTTTTTATAGGCGTCAGTGAATGGGACGGGCAGCAGACGAGGTCAGTCACTGGTAGGCGGGATTCCCCAGTGGAAGTAGGTCCTTCCCAAAGAGATGGGTTAGTTGCAGCAGCCGTGAAGAAGGTCTTGTAGATGTCCTCTGAACCAAGATTCCATGATGTTGCAGTGTCTGACAAGTTGTGCAAAGAAAGGTATAAAATACCGACAATATGAAAGTTAAGACACATGTGCAACATCTGGATATCTTTATTGTAGTAGACGTTTCGCCATCCAGTGGCTTTATCAATACAGATTCTAGGACATAATAGGAAGACAGTAGAACTATATACAAAAGATGAGGTAATCAGTCCCTCGGCCTTGGAGTTAGTGTTCACAGCATCGTGGTGGAGGAGAGTCTGGAGCAAAGGCAAGAAGACTGGCGCTTTTTATAGGCGTCAGTGAATGGGACGGGCAGCAGACGAGGTCAGTCACTGGTAGGCGGGATTCCCCAGTGGAAGTAGGTCCTTCCCAAAGAGATGGGTTAGTTGCAGCAGCCGTGAAGAAGGTCTTGTAGATGTCCTCTGAACCAAGATTCCATGATGTTGCAGTGTCTGACAAGTTGTGCAAAGAAAGGTATAAAATACCGACAATATGAAAGTTAAGACACATGTGCAACATCTGGATATCTTTATTGTAGTAGACGTTTCGCCATCCAGTGGCTTTATCAATACAGATTCTAGGACATAATAGGAAGACAGTAGAACTATATACAAAAGATGAGGTAATCAGTCCCTCGGCCTTGGAGTTAGTGTTCACAGCATCGTGGTGGAGGAGAGTCTGGAGCAAAGGCAAGAAGACTGGCGCTTTTTATAGGCGTCAGTGAATGGGACGGGCAGCAGACGAGGTCAGTCACTGGTAGGCGGGATTCCCCAGTGGAAGTAGGTCCTTCCCAAAGAGATGGGTTAGTTGCAGCAGCCGTGAAGAAGGTCTTGTAGATGTCCTCTGAACCAAGATTCCATGATGTTGCAGTGTCTGACAAGTTGTGCAAAGAAAGGTATAAAATACCGACAATATGAAAGTTAAGACACATGTGCAACATCTGGATATCTTTATTGTAGTAGACGTTTCGCCATCCAGTGGCTTTATCAATACAGATTCTAGGACATAATAGGAAGACAGTAGAACTATATACAAAAGATGAGGTAATCAGTCCCTCGGCCTTGGAGTTAGTGTTCACAGCATCGTGGTGGAGGAGAGTCTGGAGCAAAGGCAAGAAGACTGGCGCTTTTTATAGGCGTCAGTGAATGGGACGGGCAGCAGACGAGGTCAGTCACTGGTAGGCGGGATTCCCCAGTGGAAGTAGGTCCTTCCCAAAGAGATGGGTTAGTTGCAGCAGCCGTGAAGAAGGTCTTGTAGATGTCCTCTGAACCAAGATTCCATGATGTTGCAGTGTCTGACAAGTTGTGCAAAGAAAGGTATAAAATACCGACAATATGAAAGTTAAGACACATGTGCAACATCTGGATATCTTTATTGTAGTAGACGTTTCGCCATCCAGTGGCTTTATCAATACAGATTCTAGGACATAATGTCCTAGAATCTGTATTGATAAAGCCACTGGATGGCGAAACGTCTACTACAATAAAGATATCCAGATGTTGCACATGTGTCTTAACTTTCACTCTAAAGTTACTGAATTGTATATGTTCTCTCCTTGTTGCTTTCTCCAGTGCTTGTTGATTTACAATTTTCTACGTATGTATGCTATAAGCAATCTGGCGTACACGCTACAGGCATCGTAACACACTACAAGCACTCTGACTACAAGCACTCCTCACTTCATAAGTGCAACTTACAATATAAAACTGAACTCGAAGCAAGACTAACCAAGTAATCTAACAAATTAAACTAAGAACGTCAACTTAATAACAAAAAGCTGACAGCCATGAAACGAGTTGAAAAGAAAAAGTTTGGTCGACACGCCAGGTAAAGCTGACAGAGAAAGAGTTAGAAAGTCTTAAAGAAAAATGGAAGAAAAAAAACTATAAGCTCCTTGAAAATCCAAATTTCTTAACCTTGAAAACGTATGCAAACTTTTTTTTTCAAGAATAATAGGGAAAAAACATGAGTTTTAGACAAGTAATAATAATAATAATAATAATAATAATAATAATATATTTCTACACGATACACAGTCTTGACAAAAACTGGAGAGACGTTCAATACAAGACATGAAGAGCCCCTGGTTTTGCAGAGCATTTCGGGAAGAGCTAAGCCCGTAGGGGTATCAGAGCTCCTGTAGAAGGGGACAGGAGATAATCAGAGTCTGATTCGATGAAGATTGAGACACTTGTGCAGCATATGGGAATCTTTATTCAGGAAACGTTTCGCCACACAGTGGCTTCATCAGTCCAATACAAAGAGGAAGGCGTAAGGAGAGGAGGAGTATGAGGTAATCAGTCCCTCAGCCTGGAGTCGATGTGTTCAGTCCATCAATCTTGTAGAATGTACAGCATAGGGCCATAGACGTGGCTTATATACTGTAGTGAGGTGAGGTGAAGCAGGCGGAGGCGGGGTCATAGTGGTAACATCCACTAGTCGAAGTAGGTCTTCGTCCAAAGGTTGAACAAGTGTTGAAGAATTTTTTGTAACAAGATCCTTCAACACTTGTTCAACCTTTGGACGAAGACCTACTTCGACTAGTGGATGTTACCACTATGACCCCGCCTCTGCCTGCTTCACCTCACCTCACTACAGTATATAAGCCACGTCTACGGCCCTATGCTGTACATTCTACAAGACATGGACTGAACACATCGACTCCAGGTTGAGGGACTGATTACCTCATTCTCCTCCTCTCCTTACGCCTTCCTCTTTGTATTGGACTGATGAAGCCACTGTGTGGCGAAACGTTTCCTGAATAAAGATTCCCATATGCTGCACAAGTGTCTCAATCTTCAACTTGTCGGTTTTTCAAACCATTCATCACATCTGATTCGATGAGGAGTCCGTCGCACAACAGCGTGTGTAGTGAACCGTTGTGTACATTGTAAATTTTTTTGCACTCCGTGTCTCACTGTAAAAAAAAAATCGTATTACGCATTTCTGTAAATTCTCAAACACTGCTTCTGTGAGGAATCCACTTACGTAGGACCGCTTTTCAGTTTTGTAGTTGTTGTTGTTGTTGTTTAAATTCTGAATATTAGCTAAGAGGATGGAGGATTTACCATTTGGGATATTGGGTTCTGGGGCTTTGTTGGCATCTGTGGTACAGTCTTGTAATATGGCACTTGGTATATCTGAAGGGTTTCGAGGGTTTTCGTATTCCTGCAGCCCGGCCCTAGATCAGGTGTACATATACTTATTCTCTCTAGTCCTGTATTGTGGGTTTGACCTTGTATTACTTGGGTGCGAACGGGTGGTTTTGAGAAAGACCTGTCTAGTATGAGCCAGTAGGCCTGCTGCAGTGCGCCTGCATTATGTATTTGTGTGAAAAACACCATTTTGATCCTCCCTTTCTGTTTTACATTTGTATTTTTTCTTCGCTTACAGTTTCTTTCGCTGCCAAAAAAATATTTTAATTTACCATTCATTTTCTTGATGCAGAATTCTGTAGCGATGTCTTCTCTTGACTTGGAATTTCGGGTACCTTAAGTCGTAACATTATCTGGTCTGTAGTCATGGTTTACACACTTAGGCGTGAAAATGCGTGCACTCCATCTATCTTACTACATGTTTGCAAATATCCTTGGCACAGTGTTTACATATTTCATTGCTATTGTATTTCTGTGGCACACAAGATTCAGATTCATCCAACGAGTCAAAGCACTCACCCTTGGGCACCATACTTGTCACTCTCTCTAGCTTCTATTGTCTGTATTCCAGTACCCACATATACTACAGCCTGTTCTTCCAGTCTGTGGATTAACCTCTGGTGTGGTACTCTGTTAATTTTTTTTTTTGGCATATCTTGGCCAGGAAGAACAAAAAGGCACAATACCATGACTGGAACAATACACAAATAACCCGCACATGAGAAACTGAAACTTATGACAACGTTTCGGTCCAAGCTGGACCGAAACGTCACAAGTTTCATTCTCCTATGTGCGGGATGTGTGTGTATATCTTGGCCATGTTATGCGTTAACTGAATTGACCACTTCATCCCGTTTTGAGGAATCTCTCATCCCGTCATAATTTCATGATATATCAGGCCATCAACCAGGTACTGTGTACCAGGAACTATCTGGTTCTGGGCGGCGCCGGGATAGGGATGGCAGGGACAAGACGATCCCACAAAGGGACAACAGCTAATCTACACAGATCCCTGGTTAACGAGGGAAAACTCGGGTATTATGAGACTATTTTTAACATACGTCTTCTCAACCTTCAAAATCTGCCAGTCTCTGTCTCGAGTAAATTAGCAATGCTGAGGAGAGATTTCAGGCGTCGCAAAGATGCATTCATTATTCGTGATATCAAAACAATGCGAGAAAAGACGGGCGGTTTGACTAGCAAATGGTCACAACAAGTATGAGAGAGTTGCGGAGTAAATAGCTTTTCCGAAGACGTGTCAATGGTAGAAGCGTCTTGGTAGCCCTTTCGTCTACCAGGAACTTTTACCAGAATTAAGTCCCACTGGGCGAAAAGTCTTTTCAATATATCATAAGTAGCATATTGCGTCTTATTCACTCGAAGACGTTACACAGTTCCATCTGTGGAAGCTCAAATTTATTTTTTTCTCAGTTTGGTCAACCTCAAACTGAACGAAACTTCGTGAAAATAAGAACTTGCTCTAAAAAGTGTATCTCATCACCATACAAGAAAAATACACTTGATAAAACGTGCACAACCAACCTTCAACGCAGAGAAAATAAAACTGGTTTCCATGTCCTATTATTCTTGCTTAATATCAAACATATGGCCGAGATATATAAAAAAGGGACATATATGAATGTTGATTATGGAAATCTAAACTCCCTCGAACTTATAGCTTTTGGGAGGGGCAGGAAATGAGGTGTCAGCATCAGTGAAGAGTGGCAGCATAATTACCAGTCTTGATGGGGTGGGTGGTTGTGTTGGGTATGTGTGTGTGGGGGGGGGATGCTGACACCATAGTGGGGTGTCAGCAACTGGCAGGTGTAATATGCTTAAGATGGATGGGCCATTGTGCTAGCTAGAGCTCCCCCTCCTCCACTAACCCACCCCCACACCCACATCCACACCCACACACTGCCGGAGAGGACAGGAAGACTTGAACAGGCTGCAGACATGACCAAGAAGGTGGCTACTAAAATTCAATCTTGATAACTTCAAAACAATGAAAACAGGAGAGGAAAAGAGGAGAAGGGAAACGGAATATAATCTAGGAGGAGAGAAGCTGCTGGTAATGTGAAAGAACATAAAACTCTTATACCTTCAGCAGTATATGCAGAGGTAGCTAAATTCGGAACGCTTTTGAGAAACTTAAGAGATATATTGACAACATTTTATACACAGCACATTATGTACACACTGGAGGATGTGGCACTAGGATCAAACCCGCTCTGATCAAGCATAAAAGAAAAGACTTAAAGAGGAAAGATCCAAAGGCTTGCAAGAGGACTGGCATCAGGACAGAGGAAAATGAAGTATGAGAAGAGAGAGAGAGAGAGAGAGAGAGAGAGAGAGAGAGAGAGAGAGAGAGAGAGAGAGAGAGAGAGAGAGAGAGAGAGAGAGAGAGAGAGAGAGAGAGAGAGCGCCAGGAGATGAATACGACATACAAAATATTCAGGGGATTATACAGGGTAAATTGGGACAGCAGAGGAAATCAGGGGTACATGTATACTGTCTGGAACAGAAGAGTACATGATAATATGCAGAAAATACTTCACAGCCTGTTCTCAAACTTGCACACAAGTCACAACGTACTGGAGTGTGAAATATGGAAAGAAGTGTAAAGTTTCTCAAACCAGTTCCTGACCTGCCGGGCTATGGTTTGTACGTTGTACTGTGAGAGGCCAACATTAAAAACCTGGTTAATAAGGCCTTGATCTATCGGGAGGCCTGGTATGTGACCGGACCGCAGGGACGTTGACTCCCAGAAGCCTCATTTAGGCATCCTTCAGTGGACAGGAGACTATCTCATAATGCTCTAGGAACTAAGCAGGGCAGGAGTGGCCTGATCTAAGCCCTTGTTGCCTCAGACTGTTCAAATGTAGTGATTCCACGTGCTGAATCTCTTTCAAAGATTCTGATAATGTGGGATGCCAGTGTTACAAGTCACTTTAGTGGAGTGGCACTATGTCCATTATCTTTAATGGCTGTTCAGTGAATAAAAATGGTTATAATAACCATAATTTTTAAAGGGGTGAACCGATAAGCCAGCGGAAGGCCTCGGGCAGATGACCGAAAGTTCCAGTGGCAGGTCATCATATGGCTAAGACCCGCGTCAGGAAACACTTGTCCCGTTTCCTAACATACCACAGTACTAATGAATGAAATATATGAAGTCCCCGCCCTCACGGGGCTCGTAGGGAGAAGCTAGGCCTCTGGTCTGCCATCTGCCCCGCCCCAAAGGGGCTCGTGGGGATGGCAGTCTTGTGAGCTGCAGATGGTAGCAAGCTCAAACCTTTAATATATGAAAAAGGTAATAAGGCGCTTTAAAACTGCGAATAGCAAACGGAGACCCACGGAAAGTACGAAAATTACTGTATAAATCTCGTGACTGTCTCAGTGACAGTGAAATATTAACTTCTATTATGAGGATGGGCTATCATAGGATATTTACGGAGTGTGATACTGCATGGGTATATCATTAATGACCTTTCCAACGTCGTGCAGGGTGTCGGGTTTCGGAAATGTTGGTGGAGTTTTGAATCTCGTTCGTGAAAAATTCACTTGAAATGTCAATCTTTTGTCTGATTAACACCTCCGTTAACACAACCTCACTTTTTCACTCGTTTCTTTATTGTCGTAAGTGAAATGTCCAACTTCTTTAAGTGTGTAGTTTTTACCTTGGACTGAGCATAAATGAGGAACTACTTTGAGTTGCTCTCAATTTCATTAATGGCTCTATGTTCCATCTCCTGAACTCTCTATGGCGCATTCAGCTTTATCTTATTTTTGCCATCTCTCTAAACAAAATTTCTTTTCGCTCGAGAACGTTTGAGAACTTTGAAAAGTTCTGTGATTCTTCGTTCGCAGAGGAAGTCTCTCTTTCAGTGACACTTTTAATGCCACTGAGTTCATCCCCTCGAGACATATTAGATATATTCATATAACACACTATCTTCCAAGCATATTTCACAAGATAGTGATTATTTAATCCCAGTTAAGTGTATTTCTCGTGGAAGTTGAATTTTTTGAATTCATCCTCATAACATTTTGCTGTCCAAGACCAGTGTATATGTAGGTCAGCTTCTATGAGGTGGTGGTTATATCTTGCAGTATTGGACACTAATGTTCCTTACCAGATCCTCACTATTTTCAAGTCTGCTGCTGACTTAAGGTGAATTTATCAGTCTTGACAGTTCGTTAGTGTGTGGCTGTTCACCCGAACGGTCTCCTGGGATTATCTCTGCTGTTGCAGCATTTGCAAGATTCTTTCATTTTAAATGCCTTAAATGTAAATCTTCAAACAGGATTTTTTGGGACAGTCTGAAAGATTTTGAAGAGAGTATTCGATTTTCAATTGCTGGTTTTTGATAAAGACTCAACTGGTTACCTGTAGTCGCTTCCGCAGGTCACCGCCCCCGCGGCCCGGTCTCAGACCACACCTGGCTGCTGGCCTGACCGATCAGGCTAATGGTGCCTGCCGCCCGCAGCCCACCTCATGCACCATAGCTCAGCTAATCAAGAAATGATTTGAGTAATCTGTACAGTTTTTTCTTGAAGACAGGGAGAGACTTGGTGTCAATCCCCATTATGCGTGGGTGTTGAAAAGCCATGGTTCCTTTACGCTTATTGAGTTCTCTCTCAGTGTATTCATCGCTTCCTTAATTTTCATCGGAGGTATCTTGCCCCGTCTGCCAAGCATCTTGTGCTAATATGCAGTGATATCGGTGTGAAGATTTAGGACCAATCACTTCAAAATGTTCCAAGTATAGATTATCAAGAAGCTTTCTCTCCTACGTTCTAAGGAGTACAGTTCGAGGAACTTCAAGCACTACCAGTAATTTAGGTGCTCGAGTATATACGATCTGTGAAGGTTGTCTGTACATTTTCCAATCCTGCAATTTCGCCTACTTCAAATGGTGGCCTCAAGTGCACAACAATATTTCAGCCTAAAGACAACTGGTGACTTGAAGAGTGTCATCACTGGTTTGGCGTCTCTTGTTTTGAAAGTTCTAGTTATCCAACTTATCATTTTCCTTGCAGTTGTGAATATGAAAGTTGTGCTCACTGAACGTAAGATCTTTTGATATTATTCTCAGGTGTCTTATATCACACGTACGGTCTACTGAGTGATTTTGTGATTTTTATGTCTTGTACTCCAATCTCGATAGTAATGTGTCCAGGAACTTTGACCAAACCACATGACTGCATCAAACCACATGACTGCATCAAACCACATGACTGCATCAAACCACATGACTGCATCAAACCACATGACTGCATTAAGCCACATGACTGCATTAAGCCACATGACTCTCATCCATCTACATGGTCTATTCAAGGCTGCCCTGTACCCACTTCCTCTTTGTCCCGAGTTTTATCTGAAGATAATGTAATGCAGCTTCTGCTCTGACAGAGAGGAGAATCACACTGTTTTTGTGCTTGCTACAAGATCCTCCCAGCTAATATAGAGCTTCCTTAAGATGGACGCTGCCTCGGGCCTGCCGGAGAGTACAACAGATTAGTAAGACCAGATAAAAACTGGTTTGAAAGAAATAAGATTGACTTAACTAATAAAGAAGACTGGTTCTGCCTCTGGTCTGATAAAAGAAAGAAACAGAGTAGCGCAGACAGGTACAACTTGGCCCCCTGATAGAAGCAAGAGGCGGGACTAGTATAGCAGACAGGATGTGCTACTGTTCTGATAGCACTAAGATTAGCCAAATTAGTGTAGACAGGTACGGCTTCTGCTCTTAGCTCCGATTAGCATAGCTTCTGGACTGATTCGAAATAAGGCAAATGGCGATACGTACAGAAAGATGTACTTCGTGTGATGTCGTGGCAAGAGTCATGACATCACACACTTGGTCTCAACGGGACAAAGCAGTGTACACAAGAATAAATATGTGTACACAGGCAGAGCAGGTTAGTATGTACAAGGCAGCGGAGAGGCAAATTGATAACGCTATTGTAAAAGGCTAAAATAAAACTAAAAGGCGCTCTTCATACTTAAAAAAATAACTCTAAAATACCACGCGATAAGACTAAAAGGGACGAAGATACACGAATCATAACTGTGGGGAAGGAGCTCAACGGTAGGACATACAATTAAAACAATGGAAGCAGTGAAGTGTCTTATGAAACAAGGGTTTACAACCAAAGTAACAGACCCCTTAAATATTTCCCTGGATAGTGAAGGTAGAGCAACGCTGAGTTAACCCACAGCAAGAATCTTCAGGTGGTCATCGGAGAAGAATTATATGCCAGAAATCTGGCGTAATATTAAACCGAGGCAACAAGTGGAGGATACTGAACCCCAGTCCACTATCTCAGAGATGCTTTAATGAGTTCTAATGAAAAGAAAACTGTCAAAATAATTCTTCTACAATGATTCAGGAACGTGAAATCCTTCTTCACGAAGCATTCAGAGTTACGATAATAAGACAGGAATGTGGAAAAAGACGTAAGTGTCAGTATGAATACACCGTTTACTTTCAATACAGGAATAACTAGGCTTGGTGGACTGTACTTCCTTGGATTGCGAGAAAGTTCTTTACTCTGTAGCTCGTCAGAGATTCAATCTACCAACAAGAAAAACAAGCAGGAATAAATGGAAAAGCAGTAAAGTGGATCAGGGAATATGTCAAAGGCTAGAGACAGTAACAGTGGAGGCGTGAGACACGAAGAGGACAACTAGTGAGGTTTCCAGCAAGGATCGACCCGGGACAATGTTGTCCCTGTGGCAATAAGACGCCATCAGCTGAGTAAATTTTCATTTACTGAAGACGTTTTGCTGTCAGTGGAACTTTATGACATAATAAAAGACCTATTTATTTGTCGCGAAACTTAGTAAATAAAGGCTAGATCTACACACATTGTCTTTTCGTTTCGTTTTTGTAAATCTTACCTTGCAGTAATAATGTTCTTGATTTACGTTAATGACCTAGAAGGCATCAAGTCTATGTTCTATTCGTTAATGATGCAAAGGTAATTAAACGAATAAAACCTAGGACAGGGAGAGGCTTCAAGTGAAGCCTAGACAGGCTGAAGATATGGCCAGACAACGCAAAAAAAACTGAAAAATGAGTTTTTTTTTTAATTTACAGAGTGCTGGCTGGGACTAAAAGGTCATTCAACACTCTAGAAATAAAATATTTGATACACGCGCTCGTGCCAAACACAAAAGCTAACCCCTGCCCCTACCACCTACTCGAGTCAAAACAATTCACACAAACACATTCTCACAGTCGTCTCCCGCATCGGCTGAAAGATCAGATTCTTAATTGCAAACGAGCATAAACCTGCAGACTCTCTCTCTCTCCTCTTAATCACAGACATCATTTCACTGTTGTTAGAACAGTCAAATGAGTGACTGCCGAAGTCACCGCAAAAAAAAAGTGAAAATCTCACATAGTTTGCACCGCACTCAATGGGGTCAGTTTTCTGTTCGAGCGACGGAACATTTTATGGCATTTGCCTTATATTTATTTTTTTTTTTCGCTGAGGTATGTTAAACTTGTTTTTTTATGTACAGAAGAAAACCTACGTGAGAAATTCACATAGCTTTTCGTAGGAGTTAAGATTATAATGGGGAGAGAGACGTATGTATGCATAATATTCCTAAGGACAGGTGTCCTGGCAAGGACAGGTGTCCTGGCAAGGACAGGTGTCCTGGCAAGGACAGGTGTCCTGGCAAGGACACTTGTCCTGACGATGACTTGCTATATTACGTCGAATGGAAAACGACGGCAGACCTGAGACCTGAAACCTCGGCTTCCTAAGTAAAACTACCAAATTTAAGAACAACATTTAGGAACCTAAACGAAAATACTTTCAGATCCGAATACACATTGTATATGTGGCCCATCAGAGTATAAAGCCCCAGGAAAAACTTATTTAAAGAAACGTGAAAAAAAAACGTAAATAGTTAAAAGTTGAGCAGTGTACACTTAAAAAAAAAATAAACGAAGCGAATGAAACAAGAGAAAAAGTGGGGAAGGGAGACATGATTACAACACACAATACACCAAGAGGAATTGATATGGACACAATAACTGACTGACAAATTCGAGGAGACAGCTGGAATACTAAAAACACAATGTATTCATTGAGACATTAGGAAGTATGTTTTCAGCCTGGTGGTAATAGGGAAGGAGAATGAGCTGGTGTGCATCAGCGGTGGCAAATTCTACACACATCTTGGAGTTAGAAGCTATTAGTGGCGGTCAACAACGGAGGAGTCAATGACTTGACCCTGGCAAACAAATTCATACCTTTGATGAGTTTTTTTCTACTCCCGGAGCCCGGTCATGGGCCAGGCTCGTCTGGTGCTTGCTTGGTCAACCATGCTGTTGTTGCTGGAAGCCCGCTGCCCCACATATCCATCACAACCTGGTGGATCTGGCACCCTCGCATATTTGTTTATGGCTCTTACGTTCGCTTCTGTTTTCACCTTTCCTAAGTTATGTATGGTCTTTCAATGTACCTGCACAATTTTTTACCTCTCTGCGTCACTGGTTGAACCAAGAACTGTTTTTTTTTTTTACTGTTTTCTCTTATTCTGAGCGTGAGTCTCCGCCGCCTCCAGACATTTCCCACTTAGGTTCTCCATCACTTTCGTTGACTTCCCTTCCAGTTCCCTATCACATAGCACTATATTCGGGGATTCTTTCATTCCTTCAAAGTTTTTTCTTCTGAAATTTGGTTTCTCCCCCCCCCCCTTCCCTTCTACCCTTTCCTCAACGAAGAGAGAGAGAAAAAAACACTCACACACACACACTTTTGATATACCTTTGATGAGTTCCGAGAGTTTTTCCACTCCAGGAGCCCGGCCTTGGGCCAAGCTTGTCTTGTGCTTGCCTAGTCAACCAGGGTGTTGGTGCTGGCGGTCCGCTGGCCCATATATCTATCACAGCCTGGGTGATCTGGCACTTGTTGAAGATACTTGTCCAGTGTTCTCTTGAAGACTTCTACACTTGTCCCAGCAGTGTTCCTGATATTTCCTGGTAAGATGTCGAATAGTCTGGGGTCACGGATGTTGTTGCAATATTCTCTTACTATGCTCACGGCGCCCTTATTTTTACTGGATTTATTTTGCACTTCCTCCCGTATCTCTCACTCTAGTATGTTGCTTTGGCAGTGTGCACATTTGGAACTAGGCCCTCCAGCATTATATATATATATATATATATATATATATATATATATATATATATATATATATATATATATATATATATATATATTATATATATATATATTATATATATTATATTTATATATTATATATATATATATTATATTTATATATTATATATATATATACGTTATATTTATATATTATATATATATGTATATATTATATTTATATATTATATATGCATATATTATATATTTTATATATATTATCACACTGGCCGATTCCCACCAAGGCAGGGTGGCCCGAAAAAGAAAAACTTGCACCATCATTCACTCCATCACTGTCTTGCCAGAAGGGTGCTTTACACTGCAGTTTTTAAACTGCAACATTTACACCCCTCCTTCAGAGTGCAGGCACTGTACTTCCCATCTCCAGGACTCAAGTCCGGCCTGCCGGTTTCCCTGAACCCCTTCATAAATGTTACTTTGCTCACACTCCAACAGCACGTCAAGTATTAAAAACCATTTGTCTCCATTCACTCCTATCAAACACGCTCACGCATGCCTGCTGGAAGTCCAAGCCCCTCGCACACAAAACCTCCTTTACCCCCTCCCTCCAACCTTTCCTAGGCCGACCCCTACCCCGCCTTCCTTCCACTACAGACTGATACACTCTTGAAGTCATTCTGTTTCGCTCCATTCTCTCTACATGTCCGAACCACCTCAACAACCCTTCCTCAGCCCTCTGGACAACAGTTTTGGTAATCCCGCACCTCCTCCTAACTTCCAAACTACGAATTCTCTGCATTATATTCACACCACACATTGCCCTCAGACATGACATCTCCACTGCCTCCAGCCTTCTCCTCGCTGCAACATTCATCACCCATGCTTCACACCCATATAAGAGCGTTGGTAAAACTATACTCTCATACATTCCCCTCTTTGCCTCCAAGGACAAAGTTCTTTGTCTCCACAGATTCCTAAGTGCACCAGTAACCCTTTTCCCCTCATCAATTCTATGATTCACCTCATCTTTCATAGACCCATCCGCTGACACGTCCACTCCCAAATATCTGAATACATTCACCTCCTCCGTACTCTCTCCCTCCAATCTGATATCCAATCTTTCATCACCTAATCTTTTTGTTATCCTCATAACCTTACTCTTTCCTGCATTCACCTTTAATTTTCTTCTTTTGCACACCCTACCAAATTCATCCACCAATCTCTGCAACTTCTCTTCAGAATCTCCCAAGAGCAAAGTGTCATCAGCAAAGAGCAACTGTGACAACTCCCACTTTATGTGTGATTCTTTATCTTTTAACTCCACGCCTTTTGGTGACATCACACATCCTTGTCTAAGGCCTACTTTTACTGGGAAATAATTTCCCTCTTTCCTACATACTCTAACTTGAGCCTCACTATCCTCATAAAAACTCTTCACTGCTTTCAGTAACCTACCTCCTACACCATACACCTGCAACATCTGCCACATTGCCCCCCTATCCACCCTGTCATACGCCTTTTCCAAATCCATAAATGCCACAAAGACCTCTTTAGCCTTATCTAAATACTGTTCACTTATATGTTTCACTGTAAACATCTGGTCCACACACCCCTACCTTTCCTAAAGCCTCCTTGTTCATCTGCTATCTTATTCTCCGTCTTACTCTTAATTCTTTCAATAATAACTCTACCATACACTTTACCAGGTATACTCAACAGACTTAGCCCCCTATAATTTTTGCACTCTCTTTTGTCCCCTTTGCCTTTATACAAAGGAACTATGCATGCTCTCTGCCAATCCCTAGGTACCTTATCCTCTTCCATAGATTTATTAAATAATTGCACCAACCACTCCAAAACTATATCCCCACCTGCTTTTAACATTTCTATCTTTATCCCACCAATCCCGGCTGCCTTACCCCCTTTCATTTTACCTACTGCCTCACGAACTTCCCCCACACTCACAACTGGCTCTTCCTCACTCCTACAAGATGTTATTCTTCCTTGCCCTATACACGAAATCACAGCTTCCCTATCTTCATCAACATTTAACAATTCCTCAAAATATTCCCTCCATCTTCCCAATACCTCTAACTCTCCATTTAATAACTCTCCTCTTCTATTTTTAATTGACAAATCCATTTGTTCTCTAGGCTTCCTTAACTTGTTAATCTCACTCCAAAACTTTTTCTTATTTTCAACAAAATTTGTTGATAACATCTCACCCACTCTCTCATTTGCTCTCTTTTTACATTGCTTCACCACTCTCTTAACCTCTCTCTTTTTCTCCATATACTCTTCCCTCCTTGCATCACTTCTACTTTGTAAAAACTTTTCATATGCTAACTTTTTCTCCCTTACTGCTCTTTACATCATCATTCCACCAATCGCTCCTCTTCCCTCCTGCACCCACTTTCCTGTAACCACAAACTTCTGCTGAACACTCTAACACTACATTTTTAAACCTACCCCATACCTCTTCGACCCCATTGCCTATGCTCTCATTAGCCCATCTATCCTCCAATAGCTGTTTATATCTTACCCTAACTGCCTCCTCTTTTAGTTTATAAACCTTCACCTCTCTCTTCCCTGATGCTTCTATTCTCCTTGTACCCCATCTACCTTTTACTCTCAGTGTAGCTACAACTAGAAAGTGATCTGATATATCTGTGGCCCCTCTATAAACATGTACATCCTGAAGTCTACTCAACAGTCTTTTATCTACCAATACATAATCCAACAAACTACTGTCATTTCGCCCTACATCATATCTTGTATACTTATTTATCCTCTTTTTCTTAAAATATGTATTACCTGTAACTAAACCCATTTCTATACAAAGTTCAATCAAAGGGCTCCCATTATCATTTACACCTGGCACCCAAACTTACCTACCACACCCTCTCTAAAAGTTTCTCCTACTTTAGCATTCAGATCCCCTACCACAATTACTCTCTCACTTGGTTCAAAGGCTCCTATACATTCACTTAACATCTCCCAAAATCTCTCTCTCTCCTCTACATTCCTTTCTTCTCTAGGTGCATACACGCTTATTATGACCCACTTTTCACATCCAACCTTTACTTTAATCCACATAATTCTTGAATTTACACATTCATATTCTCTTTTCTCCTTCCATAACTGATCATTCAACATTACTGCTACCCATTCCTTTGCTCTAACTCTCTCAGATACTCCAGATTTAATCCCATTTATTTCCCCCCACTGAAACTCCCCTACCCCCTTCAGCTTTGTTTCGCTTAGGGCCAGGACATCCAACTTCTTTTCATTCATAACATCAGCAGTCATCTGTTTCTTGTCATCCGCACTACATCCACGCACATTCAAGCATCCCAGTTTTATAAAGTTTTTCTTCTTCTCTTTTTTAGTAAATGTCTACAGGAGAAGGGGTTACTAGCCCATTGCTCCCGGCATTTTAGTCGCCTCATACGACACGCATGGCTTACGGAGGAAAGATTCTTTTCCACTTCCCCATGGACAATAGAAGAAATAAAGAAGAACAAGAGCTATTTAGAAAAAGGGAAAAAACCTAGATGTATGTATATATATATGCATGTGCGTGTCTGTGAAGTGTGACCAAAGTGTAAGTAGGAGTAGCAAGATATCCCTGTTATCTAGCGTGTTTATGAGACAGAAAAAGAAACCAGCAATCCTACCATCATGCAAAACAGTTACAGGTTTCTGTTTCACAGTCATCTGGCAGGACGGTAGTACTTCCCTGGGTGGTTGCAGTCTACCAACCTACTACCTACATATATATATATATATATATATATATATATATATATATATATATATATATATATATATATATATATATATATATATATATATATATATATATATAATCATCTCTCTCCGCTCCAGTGAGTACATATTTAGAATTTTATCCCTACCCAGTGTATCAGTCAGTCCATCCGTCCGTCTGCCTGTTTGTCTAAAAGAAAAAAATCAAAGAGGGAATACAGAGCTACACACCAGTCAGATGCACGCGTGGACTGACAAATAGAGTTGAAAAACATCCTTCACCTGCAGACTCAACACAAATATTCACAAGCGCAACTCTCCCTCTAACCACACACACATTTTAGCTACACATTTTACAGTCTCACAGCACCGAACACTTCATCACGGGTGACTTCCACAGCATGTAAGGCTTTTACCATCTATTTTGACCACGATGAAGTCAAAGAGGGAGGCTCGTGGATTTTTTTATAGCAAAACTGGATAATTCAGCAGTGGGTTGCTACCCTATTCCGTATGATAGTTAAACAGAGGGAACAAACGCTGGCTATGTTTCCCTGTCATAGTCAGTCACAAGGATGGGTTGATGTGGCTCGTAGAGGATAGAGGGGGGGGAGAGGAGATCGTAGGAAACGGAGCTCGTGCGGAAGGAAAGCTCTTGGGTTAGGGAAGAAAAAAAAAGGTTCGTTAGCTTAGTGATATCTGTATGGGAGTCCTAAATGCTACTCTTTTTTCTGACTTCTAACACAAGGAGAGGTTTAGCTAAACCTGGTGTTCTCACTGACTCCCTCATTGGTTTCTTAGCAACTTGGTAGGCCTGGCAACCAATAGTTGCGATAGTCTTTGCGTGTCTTTCTGACGATATATCTAACATGTCTTCCTGACGATAGATCTTCGTATCTGCCTATATTCAAGTTTCGATGGCCACCGTCCCGGCGGTCTGGTCCTAGACCAGGTTGCTGCCGAGAGGCCTGGCGATAGACTTTAGGTGTCTATCAAGAGACCTCACGAAACTCGAGACACACTTTACATGCCTGGTGACGGACCTACACTAAACTTGGCACCTTCATTCCACACCTTGCAGGGGGATTTAAATGACTTGAATTCAGGTGCGTAAGTTGCACAAATTTTGGGGCGAAGTTAAATTTGTACTGAGTGAGAGCAATGACGAACTTGTGAATCTGGTGAGATGAAGAGGTGTGTGTGTGGGGGGGGAGGGAAGGAAAGGTGCGAGGGACGCGTCTGTGGAGGCAGAGCTGAAGAGGCAGTGGGAGAGGTTGGTGGGGTGACAGTAAGGGGGATGGGGTATCAGGGCTACTAAAGTAGCAAGGTGACTTGTGTATAGTGGTGGGTTGTAAGGGTAGTGGGAGGGCCAGGCTAGAGGAACTGTCCTAAGTGACTGTTACTTAAGTTGCATCCAGAGTCAGAATCCAGGGTCCAGGATCCAGAGTCCAGGATCCAGGGTCCACCACGCACCATCCACCAACTCTCCCGGCTTCAAAAACCTGACGATTTAGCGGAAAAGCTTCGTAAATCCCTTGAATCTGATGACCGGGTGAAAAACGCTTCGTAAGTTCTTTGACTTCGATTATCTGAGGGGAGGGGGGGAGAAAAGGTCATAAATTTTCAAACTTGGAGAAGAGCGTCAGCGCTGAACCGCAGCGACCTTAAAGGAAGACCTGGCTTATTCAATTTTATAGAGGCCAGAGGAAAACTCTTCGCCTATTAACACTTCACCTTCCTGCAGATTATGCTTTTATTGGAGACAACGCATCGGCCTGTTTACATCGTCAAATCAAAAACATCATAAGAGCTTTTGGCAGGGTGAAACGTCGTCCCGGTGGAAGCTGGTACTGCAACATGTCTTCATTGTTGTGAATAGTAAAATATGTGAAGGTAATTTTACCTCCAACTGGATTTTAGTTGTAGACGGATGTTTTGTCTCCATTCTTAAGTGTGTACATAAAGTTGGCAAAGTTGAAGATACAAGAAGCTTTAGACACGAAAGAATAAAAAAATAGAGAAGAGAAACGGTAAGTGGGTGGGAAAAAATAGGAAGTAGGAAGGAAAGCATGTAAAGGAAAGAAAGTGGGAGGAAAGCAAAGATGGAAGGAAGGAAGGCTGGAGGGAGAGCATAAAAAAGGCAGAAGTGTTTCATAAAATTCCCTGAAGTCTTTCAATAACTTGCTGCTTGTCCCCCGAGTGTGTGTGTTGCAGCAGCAGAGGTGCCAGTAGCAGGAGTGCCAGCAGCAGAGGTGCCAGTAACAGGGGTACCAGTAACAGGGGTGCCAATAGCAGATGTGAAGCAGCAGGGGTACCAGTAGATGTGAAGCAGCAGCGGTGCCAGTAATAGGGGTGCCAGTAATAGGGGTGCCAGTAACAGGGGTGCCAGTAGCAGATGTGAAGCAGCAGGGGTGCCAGTAGCAGGGGGTGAAGACTTCCAGACCATATCCCAGATAATGATGTTAGTAGGCATACATTCGACAAGATGAGACGGACGGTCCTGACACCCTGACAGACACCCCTGACAGATACCCCTGACAGACACAGGCCCGCTGCAGCAGCGTAAATCTACAATTTCTGGAATAACGTTGAAAGTTAAGACACATGTGCAACATCTGGATATCTTTATTGTAGACGTTTCGCCATCCAGTGGCTTTATCAATACAGATTCTAGGACATAATTAGAAGACAGTAAAACTATATACAAAAGATTAGGTAATCAGTCCCTCAGCCTTGGAGTTAGTGTTGACAGCATCGTGGTGGTGGAGTCTGAGTAACGTTGGGAGTAACGAGTGGGAGTAACGTTGATGGAGACCGGAGCGCCAGGCTTGCGTGCGCCCGTGACATACCTGTGAGCAATTGCAATTGTTTTCCTTCTCACACAGACCAGCCTGAAGCAAGTCTTTCCTGGGCTAGTATCAAGTACGCACACACGCGCGTGCGCACACATGCACAATACTCAGAACGCTAAAGGTTTATAAAGGGAATAAACGTACATGAGGATTCTTTTACTCTGTTGATAGCCTGCTCAGCCAGGCTGTTGATATTAGCGGCTTGCAGACCCTGGCATATGTTATGTATGAGAAGTTAGAAGTACTTTTAATTTTAATCTCACCGTGGTAACTGAAATGCCTTATTACACGAACAACACCAAACGAAGTTTCACGAGTAGGTACGATCGTTTCCTGGAGAAGAGAAACAAGTAGTGTTGATGAAAAGTAGTCTGGAGGGAGAGAAGCCAAGAGCTATGACTCAATACTTGCAAACACAAGCAGAGTACGACAAGGCACGTACAATACCTGTCAACTCGGATCTCGTATTAACCTGAGGCCTTCAATCGTGATGATAATCAATATCTGTCAACCACCCGATTGACAGCTTGATCAGTGAGGTTGTTGGTGCTCACCGCAGGTATTTCAATGTAAGTTTCACAACGCTTCTATGGTACATTTATAATATTAAGAGACAACGCTCATCCTGTTGGGGTCGCCAGTATGACCAGTGTTCATGAATACTCAGAAGTGGTCCCACAGTACAGTCTGAGGGATACACTCACAGTAGTGGTGGTGAGCCAAGTTTGTGGTGGTGGTGAGGGTAGTGTAGTCACAGTAGTGGTGGTGAGGGTAGTGTAGTCGCAGTAGTGGTGGTGAGGGTAGTGTAGTCACAGTAGTGGTGGTGAGGGTAGTGTAGTCGCAGTAGTGGTGGTGAGGGTAGTGTAGTCACAGTAGTGGTGGTGAGGGTAGTGCAGTCGCAGTAGTGGTGGTGAGGGTAGTGTAGTCGCAGTAGTGGTGGTGAGGGTAGTGTAGTCGCAGTAGTGGTGGTGAGGGTAGTGTAGTCGCAGTAGTGGTGAGGGTAGTGTAGTCGCAGTAGTGGTGGTGAGGGTAGTGTAGTCGCAGTAGTGGTGGTGAGGGTAGTGTAGTCGCAGTAGTGGTGGTGAGGGTAGTGTAGTCGCAGTAGTGGTGGTGAGGGTAGTGTAGTCGCAGTAGTGGTGAGGGTAGTCACAGTAGTGGTGGTGAGGGTAGTGTAGTCACAGTAGTGGTGGTGAGGGTAATGTAGTCACAGTAGTGGTGGTGAGGGTAGTGTAGTCACAGTAGTGGTGGTGAGGGTAGTGTAGTCACAGTAGTGGTGGTGAGGGTAGTGTAGTCGCAGTAGTGGTGGTGAGGGTAGTCACAGTAGTGGTGGTGAGGGTAGTGTAGTCGCAGTAGTGGTGGTGAGGGTAGTGTAGTCGCAGTAGTGGTGGTGAGGGTAGTGTAGTCGCAGTAGTGGTGGTGAGGGTAGTGTAGTCGCAGTAGTGGTGGTGAGGGTAGTGTAGTCGCAGTAGTGGTGGTGAGGGTAGTGTAGTCGCAGTAGTGGTGGTGAGGGTAGTGTAGTCGCAGTAGTGGTGGTGAGGGTAGTGTAGTCGCAGTAGTGGTGGTGAGGGTAGTGTAGTCGCAGTAGTGGTGGTGAGGGTAGTGTAGTCGCAGTAGTGGTGGTGAGGGTAGTGTAGTCGCAGTAGTGGTGGTGAGGTTAGTGTAGTCGCAGTAGTGGTGGTGAGGGCAGTGTAGTCGCAGTAGTGGTGGTGAGGGCAGTGTAGTCGCAGTAGTGGTGGTGAGGGCAGTGTAGTCGCAGTAGTGGTGGTGAGGGCAGTGTAGTCACAGTAGTGGTGGTGAGGGCAGTGTAGTCACAGTAGTGGTGGTGAGGGTAGTGTAGTCACAGTAGTGGTGGTGAGGGTAGTCACAGTAGTGGTGGTGAGGGTAGTCACAGTAGTGGTGGTGAGGGTAGTCACAGTAGTGGTGGTGAGGGTAGTCACAGTAGTGGTGGTGAGGGTAGTCACAGTAGTGGTGGTGAGGGTAGTCACAGTAGTGGTGAGGGTAGTGTAGTCGCAGTAGTGGTGGTGAGGGTAGTGTAGTCGCAGTAGTGGTGGTGAGGGTAGTGTAGTCGCAGTAGTGGTGGTGAGGGTAGTGTAGTCGCAGTAGTGGTGGTGAGGGTAGTGTAGTCACAGTAGTGGTGAGGGTAGTGTAGTCACAGTAGTGGTGAGGGTAGTGTAGTCACAGTAGTGGTGAGGGTAGTGTAGTCACAGTAGTGGTGGTGATGGTAGTGTAGTCACAGTAGTGGTGGTGATGGTAGTGTAGTCACAGTAGTGGTGGTGAGGGTAGTGTAGTCACAGTAGTGGTGAGGGTAGTGTAGTCACAGTAGTGGTGAGGGTAGTGTAGTCACAGTAGTGGTGGTGAGGGTAGTGTAGTCACAGTAGTGGTGGTGAGGGTAGTGTAGTCACAGTAGTGGTGGTGAGGGTAGTGTAGTCACAGTAGTGGTGGTGAGGGTAGTGTAGTTACAGTAGTGGTGGTGAGGGTAGTGTAGTCACAGTAGTGGTGGTGAGGGTAGTGTAGTCACAGTAGTGGTGGTGAGGGTAGTGTAGTCACAGTAGTGGTGGTGAGGGTAGTGTAGTCACAGTAGTGGCGGTGAGGGTAGTGTAGTCACAGTAGTGGTGGTGAGGGTAGTGTAGTCACAGTAGTGGTGAGGGTAGTGTAGTCACAGTAGTGGTGGTGAGGGTAGTGTAGTCACAGTAGTGGTGAGGGTAGTGTAGTCACAGTAGTGGTGAGGGTAGTGTAGTCACAGTAGTGGCGGTGAGGGTAGTGTAGTCACAGTAGTGGCGGTGAGGGTAGTGTAGTCACAGTAGTGGCGGTGAGGGTAGTGTAGTCACAGTAGTGGCGGTGAGGGTAGTGTAGTCACAGTAGTGGTGGTGAGGGTAGTGTAGTCACAGTAGTGGTGGTTCAGTCTCCACACTTCCAGTAATCCACCAACCAGGGGAAAAAAAAAAAAACTCCAGCGAAAAACGTTGAAAACTTCAGTACTGCGAGAGTTCTTTAAACTGGCGAGGGATTCAATCCAATTCCCGAACCATTGTACGTCTTGCAGCGTACGACATCTGTCCCACACTCTGCAATACTGCTCACCCAATCTCGCTCTCTTGTTACCATCTTCCCCAATCTCGCTCTCTTAAAATACAAAATGAATTTCTTTGATTAAGCAGGAACGCAACCTGTCTAGTTCATTTAAATCCGACTATAACTCCTGTAAATTGAATAGTTTCCATTCAAGTCAATAAACCGGGTTGTAATGGGTATTTGAGCCTGCCGGTAGCTAACAGCAACAGCCTGCTTGACCAGGCGGTCAGCAGTAAAATCTGGCCTCAAGTCGTAACCGATCAAAAGTATATTACAGGCTTGTCACACAGGTCCGACAATAGTATCCCCATAAGGGAGTTACCAATAGAGCACTTGCTGTCTTCAAGAGGGAGCTGAAGGGGGTCCTAAAGTTAGATCCTGATCAGCCGGGCTTTGGTTCGTTAGTTGGACTGCCTGCGTCCAGTAGTAACATCCTGGTGTATCAGGGCTTGATCCACCAAGAGAGCACCAAGAGACGTTTAAAGAAAATATAGGGAGGTACCATCTCTGGAACTGTCCTGGGGACCCTCATCCTCAGAGAAAAGAATAAAATTGCTTCAAGGAAAACTCGAGATTCTCCCCGGAACGTTTGAACATTTTCTTCTACCACCCCTTATATTCTATGTAAACTTGATTTATAAACAAAATACATTAACAAGATACAACAGAAATGAGAGCAACATAAATAGCATCACAGGGCCTACATCTCAAACACTTCATCCAGCTCCCCAGCGGTCGGCCGCGTGCCCAGAATGCTGCAGGCATTTCCCCTCTGGATAGTAACACTGAGTCTCTGAAAGAGGAAGCTTGGCGATCTGTGAGCCTTGGTTACTGTGATGAGCCTTTCACCTAGCTCTCTGAGGAGCTTTAGGGCACACTTGCCCCATGCTCCAAGGGCCTCCGACCCCTACTGGGATGAAGTTATAGCAAGGGGGCAGGTCAACATATTTGGGTCTCCCTGTAACTGGCGGCTCCACCCCCTTCAACGTCAGAGTATGGCAAGTAGGTGTCTGCCAACGTACATTATTTTCATTTATGTTATGTAAAAATTAAAATTTTTGTACCAAAAGAACCTTAGAAAACTTACCTAACCTTACTATAACAAACGCAATTTAATTTAGCCTAATCCAACTAAATATATTTTAGATATGTTTACAATGATTTAATAATAAACACAATGAAACATTTTTTTCGTTAAGTTCAGAATGATTTTTGCTAAATTATTGCATCCACAAATTTTAGCTCGCCTTATTCGGCAAGAAGAGCGTTGCTATCTAAACCAAAATAGCAAGTTTTACATATTCTGCACGACAATATATATATATATATATATATATATATATATATATATATATATATATATATATATATATATATATATATATATATATATATATATATATCTTCTTTCAACATACCAGCCGTATCCCACCGAGGCGAGGTGGCCCAAAAGAAAAAACTGAAGTTTCTCCTTTTAAATTCAGTAATATATACAGGAGAAGGGGTTACTAGCCCCTTGCTCCCGGCATTCTAGTCGCCTCTTACGACACGCATGGCTTACAGAGGAAGAATTCTGTTCCACTTCCCCACGGAGATAAGAGGAAATGAACAAGAATTAGAAAGAAAATAGAAGAAAACCCAGAGGGGCGCGTATATACATGCTTGTACACGCATGTGCAGTGTGACCCAAGTGTAAGTAGAAGTAGCAAGACTTACCTGTAATCTTGCATATTTATGAGACAGACAAAAGACACCAGCAATCCTACCATCATGTAAAACAATTACTGGCTTTCGTTTTACACTCACTTGGCGGGACGGTAGTACCTCCCTGGGTGGTTGCTGTCTACCAACCTACTACCTACATATATATATATATATATATATATATATATATATATATATATATATATATATATATATATATATATATATATATATATATATATATATATATATAGGCATATGATAGAGTGGATAGGGGAGCAATGTGGCAGATGTTGCAAGTATATGGAATATGTGGTAAGTTACTAAATGCTGTAAAAAGTTTTTATGAGGATAGTGAGGCTCAGGTTAGGGTGTGTAGAAGAGAGGGAGAATACTTCCCAGTAAAAGTAGGTCTTAGGCAGGGATGTGTAATGTCACCATGGTTGTTTAATATATTTATAGATGGGGTTGTAAAAGAAGTAAATGCTAGGGTGTTCGGGAGAGGGGTGGGATTAAATTATGGGTAATTAAATACAAAATGGGAATTGGCAGTTACTTTTTGCTGATGATACTGTGCTTATGGGAGATTCTAAAGAAAAATTGCGAAGGTTAGTGGATGAGTTTGGGAGTGTGTGTAAAGGTAGAAAGTTGAAAGTGAACATAGAAAAGAGTAAGGTGATGAGGGTATCAAATGATTTAGATAAAGAAAAATTGGATATTAAATTGGGGAGGAGGAGTATGGAAGAAGTGAATGTTTTCAGATATTTGGGAGATGATGTGTCAGCGGATGGATTTATGAAGGATGAGGTTAATCATAGAACTGATGAAGGAAAAAAGGCATGTGGTGCGTTGAGGTATATGTGGAGACAAAAAATGTTATCTATGAAGGCAAAGAAGGGAATGTATGAAAGTATAGTAGTACCAACACTATTATATGGGTGTGAAGCTTGGGTGGTAAATGCTGCAGCGAGGAGACGGTTGGAGGCAGTGGAGATGTCCTAAGGGCAATGTGTGGTGTAAATATTATGCAGAAAATTCGGGGTTGAAATTAGGAGGTGTGGAGTTAATAAAATTATTAGTCAGAGGGCTGAAGAGGGGTTGTTGAGGTGGTTTGGTCATTTAGCGAATGCATCAAAGCAGAATGGCATGGAGAGCAAATAAATCTGTAGGGAAAGGAAGGCCGGGTAGGAGTCGTCCTCGAAAAGGTTAGAGGGAGGTGGTAAAGGAGGTTTTGTGGGCGAGGGGCTTGGACTTCCAGGAAGCGTGCGTGAGCGTGTCAGATAGGAGTGAATGGAGACTAATGGTATTTGGGACCTGACGATCTGCTGGAGTGCAAGCAGGGTAATATTTAGTGAAGGGACTCTGGGAAACCGGTTATTTTTATATAGCCGGACTTGAGTCCTGGAAATGGGAAGTACAATGCCTACAATTTAAAGGAAGGGTTTGAGATATTGGCAGTTTGGAGGGATATGTTGTGTATCTTTATACGTATATGCTTCTAAACTGTTGTATTCTGAGCACCTCTGCAAAAACAGTGATTATGTGTGAGTGTTGTGAAAGTGTTGAATGATGATGACAATATTTTCTTTTTGGGGATTTTCTTTGTTTTTGGGTCACCCTGCCTTGGTGGGAGACGGCCGACTTAAGATATATATATATATATATATATATATATATATATATATATATATATATATATATATATATATATATATATATATATATATATATATATATATAAAATTTATATATATATTTATATATATATTAAGAAATTTGACTCTTATACCACGCCTCTGCCTCATCACAATACACTCGACTATTATCTCCTGACAAATATTTTCTCAGTTTACATGAACCTTCCTCGTTATGGTTTGCATCTATTTCAGTTTCATTTTAGAGGCGGCCAGTTAACGCTAATAGCTATATTGTGTACACACTGGAAAGTCAACACAGTACTGCAAGAGTTACGGCTGTACCAACTGAGTTATTCCTAAATGAACTGGAAGCAAGAAAAATACCGACAATTATGCGAAATGGAACAAAAAAATTATAGCAGAACAAGCGTTTTTAAGGGACGTTTTCGCTCAAACGCGAACTTTTTCAGGTCAAGACATAGAAAAACACTCGCCTGTGAGCGAAACGTTGACTACAATAAAGCCTCCCTCTGCTATTAGTCTCTCTTCTGTTTTGCCTGTTATAGCGAGCGCTGCTGTGTCCTGAACCCTGCCAAGGAAGACGCACACAAAATCAGTGATTCGAAATGAAGATTCCTACGTATAAATCGACTGGATCTTTTAGATTTTGTAGTCGAAGCAGCGGCCAAAAATTCAAGAAAATCCAATCGATTTTTTTTTCACGAATATACCTATGAGATCAAATCATTGTCTGTGCTTTATCCTATTTATACACACAGATATTATCAACCTTTCCTTGCTCCTTAGAAAAAGGAAATAAAGTTGGTTGGAGATTTTTATCGAGTCCTGAGGCTTTTCAACAGCCCCTGATCATGCATAATGGGGATTACCAACAGACTCTTGGCTGTCTTCAAGAGCGCACTTGCCAGGTTCCTCAAGTCTGTTCCTGAGCAGCCAGCCGGCCTGTGGCTCGTACCAGAAAAAGCCTGGTTGATCAGGCCTTGATTCACCGGGAAGCCTCGTCTGGAAACGGCCATGGGGAAGGGGAAGGGGGCGTCGATCCCCCGAAAACATCCCTTCAGATATCCTTCAGGTGGTGGATTTTGGGATATAGACAGCGCCGTCCAAATCTCTAATGCGAGTTTCTCTCCACACAACAAGAATGGCATTTGTTTCTATGAAGAAGCTATTTACAAGTCTCTCTTCATACATCGTCTTTCAGCCTCGAAACGAAAGATAGCAGTAACAGAGTTTGTTTTGAACTAGTGATTTCATTGGCAGATATAAATAACGGGAACGTAAAATGTGTAATAACGGGAATGTAGTCATTAGAATAACAGTAATATGGACACTACAATAATGGGAATGTGGCTGTTGGAATAATGGAAATATGAACCCTGAAATAAAGGTAATGTGAACGTTTGGATAAGATAACGTGAATGTAGATGTTCTAATAACGGCACTGTGGACGTTCTAACTATGAGAATGATGACGTTCAAATAACGCTAATGTAAATGCTGGAGTAACGGGAATGGAAACGTCGAGATAACGCGAGTAAAGGCGCTGGAATAATGGGATCAAAAGCGTCGGAATTACGGGAATGTGTACTTGTGAATAACGGGATCTTCGGCGTCGGACTAACAGGATCCTTGACAACGGAGTAAAAGGATTATCGAGGAACTCGGTCAAAAATTGCAGTCCCATGGGGAGCTATATCCAATTTGCTGGCATTTCCTCCTCATGGTTTTTTCAAGGTGGATGTTACCACCGTTATTATTTCAAGTGGGTGGGTGAAGGGTGGTGGTGATGATGGTGGTGGTGACAGTGATGGTAAGTGTGGTGGTGGTGGTGGTGTTGGTGCAAGTGGTGATGATGATGATGATGATGGTGATATTGGTGGTGATGGCGATAGTGGTGATGGTGATAGTGGTGGTAGAGTAGTGAGTGGAATAAAGTTACAAAGACCTGAACAAGCCCCCAAAAACCTCTCTAATTAAGATAGACCAGCGTAGCGTCGAGTTTCTGAAGTAGATGAGAGGCAGTCTGTATTCTCCAGTCATCGCATGGAAACCAATTTGTTGAATAAACTTAGCAAATTAAAACTTACACGGCCCAAAATCAAAGAGAATCTTCCTTTGAGCAAAGTCCACCATCACTGAAAGTTGGAGAGCTGATCAGGTGAGGCATTTTCCATTTAATGCTCAGAATCCAACTATTTAAGTGCCTTTTTTTCACATGTCGTCAGGTATTACCATACCATTTTTTCAACATTTTTGTTAATGGGTTTGGGTTTGAGAAGGACTTGCCTAGTATGGGCTAGTAGGCCTACTGCAGTGTTCCTCCTCTCTTATGTTCCTATTTCAAGTTTATTAACTAAAACTGGCGAGTAAACTTTGGAGTTTGTGTAAGGTTTTGCGACAAGTGGCTTCTTACGTACTGAAGGTCACCTTTGTTTTACCTTTGACGAGTTTCGAGAGTTTTTCTAATCCCGCAGCCCTGCCCTGGGCCAGGCTTGTCTGGTGTTTGTCTAGTCCTGCTGGCTACCCGCTGGCCCCACATATTCATCACAGCCCGGTTGATCTGACACGTGTGGAGAAACGTTTCCTCAATAAACACGTCTTACTGCACAGGAACCACAGCAGGAATGATCTATGCAAAATTTAACACCTGGGGTACTTGCACACGCTAATATTTATACGGCATTTTCCCGACTCACAGTACACCAGCGTTGAAAAATTTTAAGCCAACTGGATAAGTTATTTCTCAAACTATGAAAGAAAACCTTAGAGAAGGGATTCCCAAACCAGGGTTCCCAAACCGGGGTTCCCAAACCGGGGTTCCCAAACCGGGGTTCCCAAACCGAGGTTCCCAAACCGAGGTTCCCAAACCAGGGTTCCCAAACCAGGGTTCCCAACCTGGGGTTCCCAACCAGGGGTTCCCAAACCGGGGTTCCCAACCAGGGGTTCCCAAACCGGGGTTCCCAACCAGGGGTTCCCAAACCGGGGTTCCTAACCAGAGGTTCCCAACCAGGGGATCCCAACCTGGGGTTCCCAACAAGAGTATCCCAACCAGAGGTTCCCAACCAGGGGATCCCAACCTGGGGTTCCCAACGAGAGGATCCCAACCTGGGGTTCCCAACCAGAGGTTCCCAACCAGGGGATCCCAACCAGGGGATCCCAACCTGGGGTTCCCAACCCACGGTTCCCAACCAGGGGTGCACGCACCCCCAAGGCGGCGTGCAAGATGGCATATCAGGGGGTTCCGACAGTCAAAAAGAGTTCAATTTGTTCACTCTCAGGACTGTATTTGGTTCAATGTGCGATTCAAAAATTAGAAATCTGACTTCATCTTCAAATGTGACATTACTTTTGTAGGGATACAACACTAATCAAACATTTCCTAGGGCTGCGGGACATGAAAAAGGTTGGCAACCCGTCTTAGGGTAAAAAAAAAATTAGGCAAACTCGTCAGGGTATTAGGGAATACCTAATAAATTCTTGTAAGAGCAATAAATTCTGCGTTAGATTAATTTTTCTTGTTAGATTCACTAGATTAAATTCAACCTTTCATTTTTTTTCTGTCCTTACCTGTGATGTACTTGTAACCGGTTTCGTGGGTTATTCTTCCCCCCCTCGTAGCATGACTCTTGGTCAGGCTTCCTTCTTAACTGTTTTGTCAATCAGGCTGTTGTTGCTAGTGTCCCGCGGTCCCACATAACCAGCATAACTTGCCTGCACAGGCTCTGGGGGGAGGGGACCTGCAGGTCGCCAGCAACAACAGCCTGGCTGACCAGGCAGGCAACAAAAAAGCCTGTCCTTAGCTTTGTCGTGTTTTGCAAATCACAGGCTAACTGACCTTTCCAATTCTATCAACGAAAAGGTCTGCCTAAATGAATGTTTTGGCTGACGACTCCCCTTCACAATGTAGCTCCTATAAATAAGAGGCTTAAATTTTAATAAAGTGTCCAGCTATAAATAAAATCTGTAATAAAGCTCCTGCAGGAGCCAGGCGTTGAAATGAGCTACATATTTTGTGGCACGTTAATAATGTGCTTCCTTTTGATACTAAGAGCCAGAGGGAACAAACTAATAAGGTGCCCCCCTCTGATGTAGTTACTGCTACTGCTGTTGGTGCTACTGCTGTTGGTGCTGTTGTTGGTGCTACTGCTGCTGCTGTTGGTGCTCCTGCTGCTACTGCTGTTGTTGGCGCTACTGCTGCTGTTGGTGCTCCTGCTGCTACTGCTGTTGGTGCTCCTGCTGTTGTTGGTGCTACTGCTGCTGCTGTTGGTGCTACTGCTGCTGTTGGTGCTACTGCTGCTGCTGTTGGTGCTACTGCTGCTGCTGTTGGTGCTACTGCTGCTGCTGTTGGTGCTACTGCTGCTGCTGTTGGTGCTACTGCTGCTACTGTTGCTACCGCTCTAGTTACTGCTGTTGTTGTTGGTGCTACTGCTGCTGCTGTTGGTGCTCCTGCTGCTACTGCTGTTGCTGCTGCTGTTGTTGGTGCTACTGCTGCTGCTGTTGGTGCTACTGCTGCTGCTGTTGGTGCTACTGCTGCTGCTGTTGGTGCTACTGCTGCTACCGCTAGTTACTGCTGTTGTTGTTGGTGCTACTGCTGCTGCTGTTGGTGCTCCTGCTGCTACTACCGCTGTAGTTACTGCTGCTGTTGCTGCTGCTACTGCTGCTGTTGGTGCTCCTACTGCTACTGTTGCTACCGCTGTAGTTACTGCTGCTGTTGTTGGTGCTACTGCTGCTGCTGTTGGTGCTCCTGCTGCTACTGCTGTTGCTACCGCTGTAGTTACTGCTGCTGCTGTTGTTGGTGATATTGCTGCTGTTGGTGCTGCTGCTCTTGGTGCTGTTCCTGCTGTTGTTGTGGCTACTGTTGTTGCTACCGCTATACTGCTACTGTTGTTGATGCCGCTGCTGCTGGTGGTGCTCCTGCTGCTACTTCTGGCACTGCTGTCACTCTCCCGTCATCTTTCTGCCTGATAACTTCAATAATCCCCAAGTGCACCAGACAAAAAAGAAAAAAAACGACGTTTTGAAAAGCCGTTTCACGGTGCGGAATGTTACTGAGCCGCTACTAACATTGGCTGCAGTGACCGTGAGGCACCAGTAACATCGGCTGAAGTGACCGTGAGGAACCAGTAACGTTGGCTGCAGTGACCGTGGGGCACCAGTAACGTTGGCTACAGTGACCGTGAGGAACCAGTAACGTTGGCTGCAGTGACCGTGAGGAACCAGTAACGTTGGCTGCAATGACCGTGAGGCACCAGTAACGTTGGCTGCAATGACCGTGAGGACCTACCCTCCATTACCCGAAGGTAATGAAGGTGCGTCCCAAGCCAGGCCTCCCGGTTGTGTATGAAGGATGAGTGTTGACAAGTTGTGATCTTTTTACACTTATTGAGTTGTCTCCTACTCACGTCACTGCTGCTTTACAAGTGAGAATTTTTCACCGTCTGCAGAGTCTCTTGCTTTTGTGATTTGTGTGTAGATCTGGAACCAATTGCTCAAGAATTTTCCAGGTGCAGATTATGTATCGTTTTCGACTATCTTCCAAAGAGAACATGTCGAGAACGCCAATCATTCCCAATAGGAGAAACAAGCTTATGACGACGTTCCGGGGTATTTGTGTATTGAATATCAAAATGGTATACAATACCACAAGGTTGGTAGGTAAGACACATAGGCAACAGTTAGGCAACTATTCCGAAACGTTTCGCCTACACAGTGGGCTTCTTCAGTGGAGTACAGAAAGTAGGCAGGAGCAGTAGAGATGTGAAGACGATATAATCAGTCCCTCACCCTTGAAGTCGTAGATTTGAGGTTGTCGGTCCCTCAACCTGGAGAAGAGTTCTATTCCAGAACTCGTCACTGTTCCAGTCACGATATTGTGCCTCCTTGGTCTTCATTCCCAATAATTCAGATGACTGTTTAAATAACGTAGTAAAGATTCTCTGTACATTTTCCACTCCTGGAAATTCGACTGCTTTGAAAGGGACTGTCAGGGCACAATATTCCAGTCGAGAGACCGAGAGAGAGAGAGAGAGAGAATGAATCATCACTGGCTTGGCCTCTCTGCTTTTCGTCCTAATAACACTGTTGTGATCCCTGAAGGTCAGAACTCCTGACATCGTCACTTGTAAGTCCCTCATGTTCGTCTTCCGCTCTGTTGATTGGTGTCCGACTGCAGTTGAAGCCATGTATATTTTACCTGCTGACTCCTCCAGTGGTCAACGCCCCTGCCGCCCGGTCCCAGACTAATCCATCTAGTAGCATCAGTGATAGTGCAGCATCACCATGGCGTCCGTGACCGTGATGCCTGGTACCCTTATGTCCGTTACCATGACGTCTGTGACCGGGATGCCAGTACCGTCACGTCCGTTACCATGGCGTCCATGACTGTGATGTCTGGTATTGTTACCATGACGTCCGTAACCGTGATGCCTGGTACCGTTACCAAGACGTCCGTGACCGTGATGCCTGTACCGTTACCATGAGGTCCGTGACCATGATGCCTGGCACCCTCACGTCCCTTACCATGAGGTCCCTGACCGTGTGGTGCTCCCGTGTAGCGTCCGTGGCAGAGTAGCGTGAGTGAGCCAGCCAGAAAATGGATGACTTCCAACTGGTAATTGCACTGTAGATAATATGAGGGCTCGCCGCCCCCGTTCCTCGACACCCTCCCTAGACAACAGCACTTCATCAAACTCCCACCCTGGCACTTAAGGCACTACCCACATCATCAAGTGTCAAATATAACCACAGTGCTCAAGTGGCGCTGCCTGTATTCAAGCCAAATTTGCTTAAGTTCTTCAAGACGGTAGCTGATTAGCTAGGTTATGGTGTCTCCTTACAGGTATGCTGCCAGCACCAACAGTCTACTGGCAGAATACTGGCCGGTAGATGGCTTCTCCATGTTTATCACTACATAAAACTATTAAAAATCTACGAAAAATCCTAATGAATAGACAGAACGGACGGGGATTCAAACCGTAGTCCTGTGACAGTTAGGTCACAGTTGGTGCCACTGATACAGACACGTAAGCTTCGTGACTTCGTGGTACAGCGTTGGATTTGGTACCTGTCGGGACCATAGTTCGCATTCTTGTCCATTCTTCTCTTTATACAAAATTGTTTTTCACGACTTAACAAAAGCAGGGATGCAGGACGCTGACAGCAACAGCCTGAGTGACCTGGCAGTGAACCAAAAAAAAAAAAAGTCTGGCCTCACGCTGAGCTACCAGGATGAAGGAATACTCTGAACCGGTTACAGGTATCTATACAGTTATATCTAAACCTGCTGCGAGGTCTGTTCTCCAGCTGCGAGGTCTGTCTTCCAGCTGCGAGGTCTGTCTTCCAGCTGCGAGGTCTGTCTTCCAGCTGCGAGGTCTGTCTTCCAGCTGCGAGGTCTGTCTTCCAGCTGCGAGGTCTGTCTTCCAGCTGCGAGGTCTGTTCTCCAGCTGCGAGGTCTGTCTTCCAGCTGCGAGGTCTGTCTTCCAGCTGCGAGGTCTGTCTTCCAGCTGCGAGGTCTGTCTTCCAGCTGCGAGGTCTGTCTTCCAGCTGCGAGGTCTGTCTTCCAGCTGCGAGGTCTGTCTTCCAGCTGCGAGGTCTGTCTTCCAGCTGCGAGGTCTGTCTTCCAGCTGCGAGGTCTGTCTTCCAGCTGCGAGGTCTGTCTTCCAGCTGCGAGGTCTGTTCTCCAGCTGCGAGGTCTGTCTTCCAGCTGCGAGGTCTGTCTTCCAGCTGCGAGGTCTGTCTTCCAGCTGCGAGGTCTGTCTTCCAGCTGCGAGGTCTGTTCTCCAGCTGCGAGGTCTGTCTTCCAGCTGCGAGGTCTGTCTTCCAGCTGCGAGGTCTGTCTTCCAGCTGCGAGGTCTGTCTTCCAGCTGCGAGGTCTGTTCTCCAGCTGCGAGGTCTGTCTTCCAGCTGCGAGGTCTGTCTTCCAGCTGCGAGGTACGGTATTCCAGCTGCGAGGTCTGTCTTCCAGCTGCGAGGTCTGTCTTCCAGCTGCGAGGTACGGTATTCCAGCTGCGAGGTCTGTCTTCCAGCTGCGAGGTACGGTATTCCAGCTATTGTATTACCAACACCTGCAACTTGATTAACACTAGCTGGCACGGCAAGCTAATAATGGCACCCGATACAGCACCGGTGCTATAAATCGACCTCCAACCTGTGTGACCTTTGCACAGGTACTCTTAGCTGCCTCACCTGGTATAATGAGGGTTGGACTGACGTCCTCACAACCTTACTGTGTGACTTTGTGAAAGGTCCAAGTCGGACCGAAACGTCGTCGTAAGGTCCGCTCTGTGTGGAGATTGTGTATTATTGCTGTCACTCATAAGTACACGGAGGGGAGAGGGGAGGCATGATTGTCAGGGCTGGCTGGGAGGGATGCCGGGGAGGGGCGAGGGAGGGATGGCATGGAGGGAAGGGGTAGAAAGGAGGGATGGCAGGAAGAGGCGGCAGGAAGGTGCGAGTTATGGTTGGCAGGAAGGAAAGGTCTGGCTGGGAAATGCAAGTTTAGGGTGGGAGGGAGGGATGGTAAGGAGGGGAGGGAGGTGCGAGGGAGGGGTGGTAAAGAGGGGAGGGAGGGGTGGTAAATAGGGAAGGGAGGGGTGGTAAAGAGGAGAGGGAGGTGCGTGGGTGGGGTGGTAAAGAGGGAAGGGAGGGGTGGTAAAGAGGAGAGGGAGGTGCGAGGGAGGGGTGGTAAAGAGGAGAGGGAGGTGCGAGGGAGGAGTGGTAGAGGGGAGGGAGGTGCGAGGGAGGAGTGGTAGAGGGGAGGGAGGAGTGGTAGAGGGGAGGGAGGTGCGAGGGAGGGGAGGTAACAAGGGGGAGGGAGGTGGAAGGGCGGTAGAAAGCTTATCTAACAACCATTTCGGGAGTCAACGCCCCCGCGGCCCGGTCCAAGACCAGGCCTCCTGTTTAATGTACAGATCGATCAGGCTATTAGTGCCAGTCGCACGTAATCCAATGTACGCACCTTTCTTCTGGCTTTTCTTGGTTCTCCTTTCTTCATACTACTAAAACTACTGTTTATTCTATCTCCTCCAGCTCTTCCTCTATAACCATCACCTCCACTTCCTCCTCCTCCTCCTCTTCTCTTCCTCTCCTCCTCTTCTCTTCCTCTCCTCCTCTTCTCTTCCTCTCCTCCTCTTCTCTTCCTCTCCTCCTCCTCCTCCTCCAGTAATCCAACACATAACTTTCTTGATAATCCAGTTTCTCTCCACCATAACTTTCCGCTTCTTTCCCCCCTCCCCCCCCCATGGCCTCAAGGTCTAGTCAAATTAATTCTCTGCCTTCCTTTTTCCCATCCCTCGCCATCACACAAATTTGGCGAGGACAAGACGGCGCGTTAAGACCACACACACACACATTGTGGGGACTAAGTAGTTTCCCCAAACACGACCTCTACTGCACCAGCAGAGGAAGTATTGCAGCGGCAGCAGCAGCAGCAACAGCAGCAGCAACAGTCAACATCAATAGCACTGGTGGAAACAGCATACAGGCGCAGCAACAGCACCATCTCCCTCCCCTCTATACAGAAACATTTGCATCACAACCACTACCACCTTCCACGATCACCATATCCGCTACCACCATCACTGCTACTACAACCACCAACACACCACCGCTGTCAATACCTGTACCTCCACCTGCCACTACCAGAATTACATCATTTTTGTTTTAACAAAATTCAGCACATGATACAAAATTTGAGTACAGGGTACAAAAGTGCATTTCCCACAAACTGAAAAAAAAGGTGCAGACCGAGCCTACAGGTTAACTGTAGGCTGTTTTGGGGATGCTGGAGAGAAGAGAGGGGGAGGGGGGTCACTGCCCTCCAAGTTGATGGCCTGATCAATCAGGCTACTGATGCTGGCCACTCGCATTTCATCGTATGCACAACAGCCCACCTGATCAGGAACTATGAACTTATCAAGGGTGCAGTGAGCACAATAAAGGAAAACTGTATCAACATTCGGGGTCCCAGATTATTCAACATCTTACCAGAAGATATCAGAAACACTGCTGAGTCAAATGTAGAAGTCTTTGAAGAGGAAACTGGACAAGTAGCTTTACTAGGTGCCAGATCAATCAGGCTGTGGTAGATATGTAGATCTACGGGCCACCAGCAACAACAGCCTGGCTGACCAGGCAAGCACCAAACAAGCCTGGCCCATGGTCAGGCTCCATGAATAGAAAGCCTCTAGGAACTCATCCAAGATATATATCAAAGGTATAAGATCCATCTTGAAGACAGCCAGGGGTCTCTTGGTACTTTCCCTTATACCTGGAGAGGGTTTCGAGAGTCAACGCCCCCGCGGCCCGGTCTGAGACCAGGCCTCATGGTGGATCAGGGTCTGATCAATCAGGCTGTTACTGCTGGTAGCAGGTAAACCGACGTACGAACCACAATCTGGCTGGTCAGTTACTGACTTTAGGTATCTGTCCAGTGCCTTCTTGAAGACAGCCAGAGGTCTATTGGTAATCCCCCTTATATATGCTGGGAAGCAGTTGAACAGTCTTGGGCCCCTGACACTTACTGTGTTGTGCCCCTGCTTTTCATTGGAGTAATGTTGCATCTCCCGTCGAGTCTTTTGCTTTTGTAGGGAGTGATTTTTGTGTGCAGGTTTGGTATTAATCCCTCCAGGATTTTCCGAGTGTATATTATCATGTACCTTTCTCGCCTGCGTTCCAAGGAATACAGATCAAGAGACAACAACCGTTCCCAGTAATTTAGGTGCTTTATCGTACTTGTGTGTGCCGTAAAAGTTCTCTGTACATTCTCCAGGTCAGCAATATCGCCTGCAATGAAGAGGGCAGTTAGTGTACAACAGTATTCCAGCCTAGGGAGAACAAGCGATTTGAAGAGAATCATCACGGGTTTGTCGTCCCTAGTTCTGAAGGTTCTCACTATTCATCCTATCATTTTTCTATCAGATGAGGTAGATACATTGTTCTGGACTCTGACGGTGAGATCCTCTGACATTACTCCCAGGTCCTCCACATTAGCTTTTCGCTCGATTATGTGGTTAAAATATTTTTACACCCTGATAGTTTTAATTTCCTCAAGTTTTCCATATCTTAGCTGAAATTTCTCTTCACTTAACTTCATGTTTTCTGCGGCCCATTTAAATATTTAGTTGATGTCCGCCTGAAGTCTCGCAGTGTCTTCGATAGAGAACACTGTCATGGCAATTCGGGTGTCATCTGCAAAGGAAGATACCGAGCTACGACTTACATCTCTGTCAAGACATGATGAGGAGGAACTGGATGGGAGCGAGTACTGTGCCTTGTGGAACAGAGCTTTTCACTGTAGCCGCCTCAGACTTAACTCTGTTTACTATTACTTTTTGTGTTCTATTTGTTACGATGTTATAGATCCATCTACCAACTTTTCCTGTTATTCCTTTGTCACGCATTTTGTGCGCTATTACACCGTGGTCGCACCTGTCAAAGGCTCTCGCAAAGTCCACGTATACATCTACATTTTGTTTATCCTCTAAAACATCCAGGTATCCAGGACCTTGTCATGGGTCCAGTAGCTGGGACAGGCAGGAGCGACCTGCTCTAAACCCATATTGCCCTGGGCTGTGTAAATGATGGGTATCTAGGTGGTTGGTGGTGGAAAAATGTGTCCACGAAATCACAATAACACGGTTACAAACAAATCACAGAAAGTGTGGAGATATGAACGATAGCCTGAAAGTTTTGGGAGTACCCTGCTACGGTTCGATCCCCACCCGTTCTGTAATTTATTTATATAATGTACTTTTTATGTGGCCAACATATGCGTGAGCCTTTTATGATCATCGTTACTTTTTTTTAATGTATCCAAAGCCTAAACGAACGTATAATTTTTTTCTTTCGTTTGCTAACTCGTTGCCAGACGTATGGAGGTTAAATATGCATTTTCTTAAAGGTTTATATAACCTAACCCAACACAATCTAACCAATAAAGGCAAAATTATTTAAAAAAAAATATGGAAGTGTTAAGAAATTGACATTCATTATGACGTCAAACAACTGACGTAATGAATGACAGGTTAGTGAAGCCGGTGCTCAGCGCCCTCTTTCCTTGTATCAAAATTGGATATATCTGCAATGTGCTGCTGCCCTATTCTATACGACCACTAAACAGTGCGAACCCTCGCCTACAACCGTTCATTTAGTCTTCACATAATGATGAACACCAACACCCTTTCCTTTACCACATAAAAATGATATACTTTGCACTGAGAGCCTTTCTACCATACGCACAGGGGCAGCCAAGGAAGTGGTCCATCGTGATCTCCTGGGTAAGTTGCTGCCTTGATTTACTGTGTGAGCACATCAAAGGCAGCTTGGTGAGATGGAGAGAGACGACCATCAAAGACCCGTACTTACCGAGGCATCCTTGAAGAAGGTAAAGTTCGCTAACTAGCTCGATGTCTCGCTCCGCACCAACGAGCGTTCGCAGACTTACTGTGCACTTCGCACAGAGGAGTTCGTGAACTTGATCGATGTCCTAATTCCTCATGAATTAACCCGTAAACGGTCCAAGCAGATCTACGTTCACATGTGTAGTGCTACAAAAGTAGATCTAAGTATTTTTTACATATTTTCAAATATAACAAAAAAAAAGTAGATCAAAGTTTTTTTTACACATTTTAAAATGTAGAAAAACAAAAAGATCTACTTTTTACATACTTTCAAATGTTGAAAAAACGTATATATACGTTTGGACCGTCTACGGGTTAATATGAGCTGAACTGGATTTGGGTCACCACCCACAACACATCCCATTAGTTGGTAGTGCAGTCTGAGCGGCTAGTTTACTGTGCATCATCCTGTAAGCGGTAATGCAAAAAACAGGAATACAGAAGTTACAATGGGCCTTATCAGACCCCACAGGACATAATTATATCACGAAAAAGTCTTTTACAGTCAATTCATATACAGGAGGGCCCCGTATATACAGAAGGATAGGTTCTGGGCTAATGCTGCAAAGAAAAAATAGCTGTAAAGTGAATCATAGCCTTTTTTTTAACTTTCAAATGCATATAAAAGCCCGATAACATGTATATACTTTCATATATTAAGTGAGCAATATAGCTAGGCCTAAAAAATTGCAGATACAGTACACACATTTAAAATATTTTCGTCCTTAACTTACAGTGAGTGGTGAATATATTTATTATAAGAAGCCTGATAAAAAATGAAGAATGGATACAAGTGAAAAGAGCTGCATTAACGAGACGCTATAAAGCTAAGCGCTGTAAAGTGGGGCCTGCCTGTATTGCAATTTCTTCAGACAGTTAATGAAGACTAGTTATAATCTCAAAAACATTTAAGTATCTTATTACCAACAATATATTAATCATTACTGGGTTACAGCCTCTTCAAACACATTTCATTCATCTGCAAAGTGCAGAAATAGTCTCAAGAGCCCAGATATCTTATTAACAATGCAGTGTTCTGCCATATCCTGAAAGATTTGCATGGAGGTGTTTCTGAAGAAGACACACCTCCATGAGCCTTCAACTCTATGGAACTGGGCTTTTCTCTAGGCTAAGGGACTGACCACCTCAAATACCATTTCTCCAATGCTGATGGACTGATTACAATTTCACTACTATACCTGCAACCTCTGTATTTGACTGTAGTAGGCGAAACGTTTCAACAATACTGTAGCACACGTGTCTTAATCATCAACTTGTCGGTATTTTACACAATTTTCAACACGATATAATGTTGCAATGGTTAGCCACTGTCTCTGTCCACATACCTTACATACTATGTCTCTGACATCTCCATACAACCCATAATGCCACAGCCTAGCGTTAGTCTAGCATTATCATCATCTTGCAGTTTCTTGACCTTGTTACTTTCGCTATATATGTTTAACTTGACACGTTAGCTCCTATTTGTATTATTCTAGGTTAGGTAAGGTAAGATTTGCCAGGAAACAGGACAAATATTTCCTAATGAGGGTCTTAGTCATATGATGACCCGCAGCTGTAGCTTTGGTCATCTGACCGAGGCTTTCCGCTGGCTTATCGTTCCACCCTTTTAAAATTTTAGTTATGATTTATAACCATTAAATAATTTTATTGTTCTACTGTCTTCAAACTCATTTCTGGCTCTTTTCTGACATTCTTTTAAACTTTTATTTGAAAAATCAAAAGTATATTCGACATGCTATATATTTAATGCTTGTTTAGTTATCAAATTTGTCATATTCCTGGAGGCTTATGTAAAAAGAATCCACAAAAGTTGAACCATGGTCCCTTAATTGGCGTGTATCTGTACATGGTCTCTCACACAAGCACGCTACATTCAGGTCTGAGGTTATTTAGAGAAAGCAATGAGGAAAGAGTCGACTAGCATTAAACTATTTGAGGTCGTAAGTTTCCACATGCTTGAGAGCAACAAGTATGGTACACAGTTCAGATTGAAGAATTAATAAGTCAAATCCCAGTTATTAGTTTTAACACAAATCTATTATAGTACCATCAGACCAGACTGGTTTATAAGAACATAAGAAAGAAGGAACGCTGCAACAGGACTACTGGCCCATGACTTAAGAAATCGTAATGACACGATTGCAAATAAACCATACCCCCGGCCGGGATTGAACCCGCGGTCATAGTCTCAAAACTCCAGCCCGTCGCGTTAGCCACTAGACCAGCTAGCCACAATAAGATTCATCCAACTAGGTATATTTCTACACCATAGGAAAGTTAGCACAGGCACCTCTGTGACCACAAATGCAAGTTTTTACAGACGAATCTCCAGCTAGCGTGGCCGTGACGAACTCTAGCTCTAGCCCTAGTTGGATGAATCTTATTGTGGCTAGCTGGTCTAGTGGCTAACGCGACGGGCTGGAGTTTTGAGACTATGACCGCGGGTTCAATCCCGGCCGGGGGTATGGTTTATTTGCAATCGTGTCATTACGATTTCTTAAGTCATGTTGACGGCAGTGAAGGGACTTGAGCTAGAGTTCGTCACGGCCACGCTAGCTGGAGATTCGTCTGTAAAAACTTGCATTTGTGGTCACAGAGGTGCCTGTGCTAACTTTCCTATGGTGTAGAAATATACCTAGTTGGATGAATCTTATTGTGGCTAGCTGGTCTAGTGGCTAACGCGACGGGCTGGAGTTTTGAGACTATGACCGCGGGTTCAATCCCGGCCGGGGGTATGGTCTACTGGCCCATGCGAGGCAGGTTCCAATCTCCTACCGGCTTAAGCCAATGCCCCAACTTAGTCAGGTCATGTCACATTCACTGAAGAGAAGGGCACGGCATCTGACCTAGTAGCACAAGCTAGTCAGGTCCAACTTACACCCACCCACACCCACTCATGTATTTATCCAACCTATTTTCAAAACTAAACAACGTTTTAGCTTCTATGACGGTACTCGGGAGTTTGTTTCACTCATCCATAACTATTACCAAATTAGTGCTTTCCTATATCCTTCCTGAATCCGAATTTTTGCAACTTAAAACCATTGCTGCGAGTCCTGTCTTGGCTGGATATTTTTAGCACGCTATTTACAACCCCTTTATTTATTTATTCCTGTTTTCCATTTATACACCTCAATCATATCCGCCCTAATTCTACACCTTTCTAGTGAGTGCAGATTCAGGGCCCTCAGTCTATCCTCATAGGGGCGATTTCTGATACATGGGATTAGAAATCCTCCTTTGTACGTTTTCCAGAGCATTTATATCCATTCTGTAATACGCTGACCAGAACTGGGCAGCATAATCTAAACGAGCATATATTTATGCTCCTTGATATGATAACAGTACTGGACAGTGTCCCTCCATCACATCACCCTCGTCCCCCTTACACCACCACTAACAACCCCCTCCTCTCCCACCTCGCCCTCCACCATCACAGAACCCCTCCTCTCCAAACTTAATCCCTTACCCCTGTTTCATCCTACCACCTCCCCTCCCCTCCTCAATCTCATCTTTCCACACCCTTCTACATACCTCTCCCCTCTTCTAACTTCCTCATCCTCCATCTCTCCCCACTTCTTGATCCCATAAACTTTAATGAAGAGTATGTTTTAATCACCCACTCACCCATTATCTCTAAATCCTCATTTAAACCTTCCTGTCCAGATTACTGCTGGTTATTGCGCCAAAATAAAGTTCATCCAAGCAATAATAATTTATACGCCTAATCCTCCTTTATTGGTCAATCCTTTGACCCTTGTACGTCCCTACAAATCTGGCTCCCATCTTCAATAATCCAGTGATAATCCCACTGCTAATAATTTCCAGTATCAGACCCCCCTTCGTTAATCTCCTCTCTTGTTAATACTTTGCCTCCATCAGCACAAGTCCTGATGCACCACCAGCACGCCATGATCAACCAGGCTCTGACGGATATGTGGGCCAGCGGGCCGCCAGCAGCAACTACTTGGTGGACTAGGTAAACATTAAAAAAGCCTGCAACAAGACCGGGCTCCGGTAACAGGGAAAACTCTAGGAACCCCTCATAGGTATATCAAAGGTGTATCTAAGGGCCGTGGGGCGGGGGGCGGTAACCCCCCAGATTCGATATCCTCACCCAGCCCGCCGTGAACCACTGTCGCTAAGACAGTCAAATGGGTGACTTAATGAATCTTAAACGTAAATTGCAAAATTTCCTCCAAACGTGTGTGTGTGATATATATATATATATATATATATATATATATATATATATATATATATATATATATATATATATATATATATATATATATATATGCATGTCGTGCCGAATAGGCAGAATTTGCGATCTTGGCTTAAATAGCAACGCTCATCTTGCCATATAGGACAAGTGAAAATTTGTGTATGCAATAATTTCGCCAAAATCATTCTGAATCAAACGAAAAAAATATATTTCACTGTGTTTGTTTAGTATTAAATTACTGTAAACAAATCTAAAATATATTTAGTTGGGTTAGGCTAAAATAAATTGCTCTTGTTATAATAAGGTTAGGCAAGTTTTCTAAGATTCTTTTGGTGCAAAATTAATTTTTTTACATTAACATTAATGAAAAAATATATCTTTAAACGTACAAGATACAATTTTAGAAAGGATTTAATTTTAAATGAGTTCTTGCTAACTAACCAGTTTTATATATTCGGCACGACATTATATATATATATATATATATATATATATATATTTATTATTATCACACCGGCCGATTCCCACCAAGGCAGGGTGGCCCGAAAAAGAAAAACTTTCACCATCATTCACTCCATCACTCCATCACTGCAACATTAACACCCCTCCTTCAGAGTGCAGGCACTGTACTTCCCATCTCCAGGACTCAAGTCCGGCCTGCCGGTTTCCCTGAATCCCTTCATAAATGTTACTTTGCTCACACTCCAACAGCACGTCAAGTATTAAAAAACCATTTGTCTCCATTCACTCCTATCAAACACGCTCACGCATGCCTGCTGGAAGTCCAAGCCCCTCGCACACAAAACCTCCTTTACCCCCTCCCTCCAACCCTTCCTAGGCCGACCCCTACCCCGCCTTCCTTCCACTACAGACTGATACACTCTTGAAGTCATTCTGTTTCGCTCCATTCTCTCTACATGTCCGAACCACCTCAACAACCCTTCCTCAGCCCTCTGGACAACAGTTTTGGTAATCCCGCACCTCCTCCTAACTTCCAAACTACGAATTCTCTGCATTATATTCACACCACACATTGCCCTCAGACATGACATCTCCACTGCCTCCAGCCTTCTCCTCGCTGCAACATTCATCACCAACGCTTCACACCCATATAAGAGCGTTGGTAAAACTATACTCTCATACATTCCCCTCTTTGCCTCCAAGGACAAAGTTCTTTGTCTCCACAGACTCCTAAGTGCACCACTCACTCTTTTTCCCTCATCAATTCTATGATTCACCTCATCTTTCATAGACCCATCCGCTGACACGTCCACTCCCAAATATCTGAATACGTTCACCTCCTCCATACTCTCTCCCTCCAATCTGATATTCAATCTTTCATCACCTAATCTTTTTGTTATCCTCATAACCTTACTCTTTCCTGTATTCACCTTTAATTTTCTTCTTTTGCACACCCTACCAAATTCATCCACCAATCTCTGCAACTTCTCTTCAGAATCTCCCAAGAGCACAGTGTCATCAGCAAAGAGCAGCTGTGACAACTCCCACTTTGTGTGTGATTCTTTATCTTTTAACTCCACGCCTCTTGCCAAGACCCTCGCATTTACTTCTCTTACAACCCCATCTATAAATATATTAAACAACCACGGTGACATCACACATCCTTGTCTAAGGCCTACTTTTACTGGGAAAAAATTTCCCTCTTTCCTAGATACTCTAACTTGAGCCTCACTATCCTCGTAAAAACTCTTCACTGCTTTCAGTAACCTACCTCCTACACCATACACTTGCAACATCTGCCACATTGCCCCCCTATCCACCCTGTCATACGCCTTTTCCAAATCCATAAATGCCACAAAAACCTCTTTAGCCTTATCTAAATACTGTTCACTTATATGTTTCACTGTAAACACCTGGTCCACACACCCCCTACCTTTCCTAAAGCCTCCTTGTTCATCTGCTATCCTATTCTCCGTCTTACTCTTAATTCTTTCAATTATAACTCTACCATACACTTTACCAGGTACACTCAACAGACTTATCCCCCTATAATTTTTGCACTCTCTTTTATCCCCTTTGCCTTTATACAAAGGAACTATGCATGCTCTCTGCCAATCCCTAGGTACCTTACCCTCTTCCATACATTTATTAAATAATTGCACCAACCACTCCAAAACTATATCCCCACCTGCTTTTAACATTTCTATCTTTATCCCATCAATCCCGGCTGCCTTACCCCCTTTCATTTTACCTACTGCCTCACGAACTTCCCCCACACTCACAACTGGCTCTTCCTCACT
>NC_091338.1:5241842-5319342 GCF_038502225.1 Cherax quadricarinatus
CTCTGTTTAGTGAACCACTAATCGGTCTGAGGATCGACGACCCAAATGACTTCTTCATGAATGAGCCTCAAAACTCCATAAATGTATGCCAGATTTCCGACATTACCCTAACTCCGATAGATTTCGAAAAAGCCATTGACAACATGCCCATGCACTCAGCCCCGGGCCCAGACTCGTGGAACTCTGCTTTCATTAAGAACTGCAAGAAACCCCTCTCGCGTGCCCTAAGTACACTATGGAGGAGGAGCTTGGACATGGGTGAAATTCCACAGTCACTTAAAACAACGGATATAGCCCCACTCCATAAAGGTGGCAGCAAAGCATTAGCTAAGAACTATAGACCAATAGCTCTGACGTCCCACATCATGAAAATCTTTGAAAGAGTGCTAAGAAGCAGGATTGCAAATCACCTGGATTCCCAAAATCTGCACAATCCAGGGCAACATGGGTTCAGGGCAGGTCGCTCCTGTCTCTCACAACTACTGGATCACTATGATATGGCCTTGGATGCACTGGAAGAAAATCAGAATGCAGATGTAATATACAGACTTTGCAAAAGCATTTGACAAATGCGATCATGGCGTAATAGCCCATAAAATACGTGCTAAAGGAATAACTGGGAAAGTGGGGAGATGAATCTTCAACTTCCTAACAAATCGAACACAAAGAGTAGTGGTCAACAGAGTTAAATTGGAGGCTGCCATAGTGAAGAGCTCTGTTCCACAAGGCACAGTACTCGCCCCCATCTTATTCCTTATCCTCATATCAGACATAGACAGAGATATACATCACAGCACCGTATCATCCTTTGCGGATGACACTAGGATCTGCATGAGGCTGTCATCTGCTGAGGACGCGGTTAACCTCCAAGAAGATATAAAAAAAGTTTTCCAGTGGGCAACGGTAAACAATATGATGTTCAATGAGGACAAATTCCAACTACTCCGTTAAGGAAAACTGGAGGAGATAATAACTAGAACAGAGTTTACTACAGACACTGGCCATACAATAGAGCGGAAAAATAATATAAGGGACCTGGGAGTAGTAATGTCTGAGGATCTCACTTTCAAGGATCACAACAGTGCCACGATTGCACGTGCAAAGAAAATGATAGGATGGATAATGAGAACGTTCAAAACGAGAGATGCCAAGCCAATGATGATCCTTTTCAAATCACTTGTTCTTTCTAGGCTGGAATACTGCTGTACATTAACATCTCCATTCAAAGCAGGTGAAATCCCAGATCTAGAGAGTGTACAGAGATCCTTTACTGCACGTATAAGTTCTGTCAAGCACCTTAACTACTGGGAACGCTTGGAAGCACTTGACTTTTATTCGTTGGAACGCAGGAGGGAGAGATATATCATAATCTACACTTGGAAAATCTTGGAAGGAATGGTCCCAAATCTGCACACAGAAATCACTCCCTACGAAAGTAAAAGACTGGGCAGGCGATGCAAAATGCCCCCAATAAAAAGTAGGGGCGCCACTGGTACACTAAGGGAAAACACCATAAGTGTCCGGGGCCCAAAACTGTTCAACAGCCTCCCATCAAGCATTAGGGGAATTGCCAATAAACCCCTGGCTGCCTTCAAGAGAGAGCTGGACAGATACCTAAAGTCAGTGCCGGATCAGCCGGGCTGTGGCTCGTACGTTGGACTGCGTGCGGCCAGCAGTAACAGCCTAGTTGATCAGGCCCTGATCCATCGGGAGGCCTGGTCATGGACCGGGCCGCGGGGGTGTTGATCCCCGGAATAACCTCCAGGTAATCCTCATGCATAAAAAGTTTGTTTACAAATTCGTATTTTGACAATATGATGTTCAACGAGGACAAGTGTCAACTGCTCGGCTATGGAAGAATGGAGGAAATAAATACTGTAAAGGAGTACAGGACTGATATGCAGAAAATGGGCGCCTAGGGGCGGCCTTGTCTGGGGACAAAGATATAAATAACAAGCATATCATGGAAAATAAGCCAGCAAGACTACCCTAATCAAAAACAGAAAGCGCTAAACCAGCGTTCACTACTCCAGTGTTTGGTTATCAGATAGCCAAGGCAAAATTACTTATTAGAAAAAATATAAATTTATTACTCCTAATAATATATACAAACTCTAGATAAACACGCCCACCTCTCCATCAGGACTTACACTTAGGCAAAGATACATACGGAGCCGACAGGCTAAGATATAAAAGCAAAACAAAACACGTGTACGTAGGTATGGGGTGTAGGGCCCTGAGGCGCCATTACTGCACTCCTCTCTCTCCTGTGTGTGTGTGATGAATGGTTTGAAAAACCGACAAGTTGAAGATTGAGTCACTTATGCAGCATATGGAAATCTTTATTCGGGAAACGTTTCGTCACACAGTGGCGACTAGTGGATGGTACCACTATGACCCCGCCTCCGCCTGCTTCACCTCACCTCACTACAGTATATAAGCCACGTCTACGTCCCTATGCTGTACATTCTACAAGATTGATGGACTGAACACATCGACTCCAGGCTGAGGGACTGATTACCTCATTCTCCTCCCCACCTTACGCCTTCCTCTTTGTATTGGACTGATGAAGCCACTGTGTGGCGAAACGTTTCCTGAATAGAGATTTCCATATGCTGCATAAGTGTCTCAATCTTCAACTCTCTCTCCTACAGAAAAGCATCACCATCTCGCCCAATTTCATCAGCCCTCACTCAACCAACAGAGCCATAACCACATCAGAGCCCAGGTGAGCCTAGTGGTAACCACAAAGATAGCCTACGGCTTGAGAGTGCTAAACAAATATATACAAAATTGAGCTTAAATGAACTGTATCTGGCCTGCATGCTGGTCACCCACGTTGTTCCCGCGGGACTACCCACGCTAGAACACCCACGCTATACACACACCCATGGAAAATAAGTCACGACATCACTTCCTTACATTTTTCAGTTTTAGCTAACTTAAAGTGCCCGCAAATGTATGATATTATTTATAAAATTATGGCTTACAATTTAACACATGGTTTATTAAATTATGGTACACTTCTCCATAATACATAGCAGAAACCTGCATGAGAACAAACTCAAATCATTCAGTAGAGCGAAAGTTCCGGGTGAGACTTAAGAGTATTGATGTATGTAGATCTCGCATTTAAGGAACACAGTAATGTTAATACTGCTATCACGAGATAAATGGTAGACTGTATAACAAAACTTTCAAGGTAAGAGACGCTGAGCCAATGATGATACCTTTCTCGCCTACGTTCCAAGGAGTACAGTTGGAGGGACTTCAAACGCTCCCAGCGGTTTAGATGTTTGATTGAACGTATTCAGGCACTCTACCAAGTGCCGGATCAATCAGACTATAATGGACAGGTGGGCGAGTGGGCTGCCAGCAGGAACAGCCAGACTGATCAGGCAAGTGCCAGACAAGCCTGACCCAGGGCAGAGTTGCGGGGGTAGGAAAACTCTCGAAACCGGTCAAAGGTATTCCATTTGACTACACTATAGTTATCTAATGGTTCAGCTTATCGTGACTTTTGTGGGACGTCTGGCAGCTGACACGTTGAGAAAGTTCCAGACATCTTGATGTCTGCAGCAGTGTGGGTTACTAACTTTTAGACATCTGGTGGTGTGAGTACAGCAGTGCTGTAGCTACACTGCCTCCCCATGAAGCCAGTTTACTAGTAGTAGTAGTTGTACTAATAGTAGCAATAGTTGTACTAATAGCAGTGGTAACATCGGCAGTAGTTGAGGTAGTAGTAGGAGCAGCAGGTGCTGTATTAATAGTAGTAGTAACATTTACAGCGCACCCTCCAGGGAGGTAAGTTCAGTCGTAAGTTGTCCTCTGAGGTTAGGTCACGGTCACAGGTCGTCCCTCAGAAGGCCAGGCCACAGGTCGTCCCTCACATCACTAGGACGGGTGGCCACTGTCTCAGCTGTCAATATTCCGCACTGACAATTAACACAACAGGAATTTGGAGATGCAAGACGTCACCAGTGACAACCATGAACTGTGTGTGTGTGTGTGTGTGTGTGTGTGTGTTAGTTACCATTTTGTCCTAGGCACATGTCGATTAGACACTAGGCCTGTTGTGTGTGTGTAGGTGTGTGTGTGTGTGTGTGTGTGTGTGTGTGTGTGTGTGTGTGTGTGTGTGTGTGTATGTGTATGTGTGTGTATGTGTGTGTATGTGTGTGTATGTGTGTGTGTGTGTGTGTGTGTGTGTGTGTGTGTGTGTGTGTGTGTGTGTGTGTGTGTGTGTGTGTGTGTGTGTGTGTGTGTGTGTTAGTTACCATTTTGTCCTAGGCACATGTCGATTAGACACTAGAGTGTGTGTGTGTGTGTGTGTGTGTGTGTGTGTGTGTGTGTGTGTGTGTGTGTGTGTGTGTGTGTGTGTGTGTGTGTGTAAACCTTTATACGTTGTTTCTTCCGTCTGTTGATAGGAGGTCAAAGACTATAGAATACCGCCAAATGTCAGATCAACCAGGCTGTGGTCCAGAGGGAGGCCAAGAGCAACAGACTGGCTGACCAATCAACAAGGAAGCTTGGCCCAGGCCAAGCTTCAACACAGTCGGAGGTCTGGATGACCAAGAAAGCAGCCAGGAGGCCTAGTCAAGACCTGGTTGCGGGGGCAATGACTGGTAATCTGTCAGGTAATCACGTTATTTATCTTGTTTTCAAAGTTTTCAATTATCTACCTTTTACTTTTCCTGGCCTTTGGTGTGCTTATCTTATGCTTTCTCAGTCTTTTGCGATATCTATGTAGAGCCATCAATTTCATAATGCACGCGCGCGCACACACACACACACACACACACACACACACACACACACACACACACACACACACACACAGATCTGGGGGTGAGTATAACACCGAGCATATCTCCTAAGGCGCACATCAATCAGATAACTGCTGCAGCATACGGGCGCCTGGCAAACCTACGGATAGCGTTCCGATACCTCAGTAAGGAGTCGTTCAAGACTCTGTATACCATTTACGTCAGGCCCATACTGGAGTATGCAGCACCAGTTTGGAATCCACACCTAGTCAAGCACGTCAAGAAATTAGAGAAAGTGCAAAAGTTTGCAACAAGACTAGTCCCAGAGCTACGGGGATTGTCCTACGAAGAAAGGTTGAGGGAAATCGGCCTGACGACACTGGAGACCAGGAGGGTCAGGGGAGACATGATAACGACATATAAAATACTGCGCGGAATAGACGAGGTGGACAAAGACGGGATGTTCCAGAGAGGGGACACAGACACGAGAAGTCACAATTGGATGTTGAAGACTCAGATGAATCAAAGGGATGTTAGGAAGTATTTCTTCAGTCATAGAGTAGTCAAGCCGTGGAACAACCTAGAAAGTGAAGTAGTGGAGGCGGGAACCATACATAGTTTTAAGGCGAGGTATGATAAAGCTCATGGAGCAGGGAGAGAGAGGACCTAGTAGCAATCAGTGAAGAGGCGGGGCCAGGAGCTATGAATCGACCCCTGCAACCACAAATAGGTGAGTACAAATAGGTGAGTACACACACACACACACACACACACACACACACACACAATCACCTCAAATACAATGAACAACAAGCGAGATGAAAACTGCAAACATTCTTCCAACACCTCATTAAGAGACTCTGGTGAATTACAAATTAGAAAGAGTCTCATGGTGTGGTGAAGAGAAGAGGAGAAAGGGAGTGGGTGAGAGTAAAAGGGGAAGGGAGAAAGGGATGAGAGTAAAGGGGAAGGGAAGGAGGAGTTAGAATAAATTGGGAAGCGAGGGGAGGGGGTTAAAGTAGAGAAAAAGGAGGGAGGAAGAGGTTCGAGTAAAGGAGGGCGTGAGAGAGTCGAGAAAGGAAACGTGGCACCATACATCCAGGTTGACACCTGGGTGCTAGCAAGGAGCACAATCAGTGAGCCAGGTACGACACTTCCTGTACACACAAACCCGTATGTAAGGCGCTCAGCTCCGGCCACAGCACACCTGCTGCAACGTCATCAATCGCACACGCACACACACCTGTGGCCGGTTTCCAGGGCTCTTCTTAACCTCTGGTTGTTGATGCGTCTGCCGTCACCGCTGCATCCTGGTGTCTGCCTGGCCTTATCTCAGGTGTCACTATTCTGTCTGGATGATGTTTGGAAACATAAACACATATGTGACTTGAAAAAGCCCACAGTGTGGGCGAAACGTTGTCAATAAAGGATCACATTAAACTGCATGTGTATTTGTTTCCATTGTGTCGGTATTTTATACCATTTATTTTCACTGGATGGTGTTTGTTGACGTCATTTTTATCCTTGCTTGCCTTTGTGATAGGTCGTTTCCACGCTCTCTCTCTCTTGCCTTTCCGTTCCTTCCATCTTTCCTTCTCTCCCCCCCTCCTCTCTCTCCCTCCTTCCCTTCCTTCCTTTAACCCCTTTGTCTTCCCTTCACTGGTTAAGCGTCGACCCTCTCTTTTCCTCCTTCGGTACAATATCGATGATCACCATCTCTCTTCCCCTCTTTCACTCCCACTTTCCTCTCTTACCATTCCTTCCCATCTTCATTGGCTAATTGTCGACCCTCTCCTTTCCTCCTTTGGTAGGATATTGATGCTCTACATAGCTCTTCCCTTCTTTCTCTCTTTCCCTCCTCCTTCCCTTCCCCCACACTGGGGATGCGCACCGCAACAAGTTGGGTCGTGTTCTCACAGACGAGCATTTACGAGTTTCCGGCCCCAAATGGCGATTAATGAGAAGATTTATAGCAACCCCACCAATCACTGGTGGCAACCCCTCCTACTATCACTGGTGGCAACAAACCCCTCCCTCCTACCCCAATATGTAAACATAACACCGTGTCCTTCCTCCCAGAAGCCTCTAGTTGACCTGTTCTGGAGGAAGGTGCTCAGGGTCAACAGTCAGTGCTGTTTAGATTTTTTTTTTTTTGCGTACGTCACGAAGGCCGCAGTTTTGTCAGTGAACGGTCGCACGCTGAAGACAGTGTGTGTATCCCTGTGGACCAGGCTGAGAGTAGGATTTGATGACGTGTTATGTCTACATAGTCAGAAAACTATGTGGAGCAGGAACAGGAAGAGTAGTGGGGGGAAGGAAGAAGAGGACCAAGAGGACTAAAGAGAGAAGGAACTGTGTCAATGCACATCTGCACACCAAAATTATTACTAATGAACACAAGAGGCTTGGCAGACAGTGCAGGATACCTCCAATGAAAAGCACCCTCCCTTTATGCATGAGGGGGGGATTACCAACCCCTAACCTGTCTTCACGAGGGAACTCAAGACAGATTTCTCAAAACAGTTCCTGATCAACCACACTGTGGTGCGTACGTGGCACTGCGGGCAACGGGTACTAACAGGAGGAATGGTCTGGGACCGGGCCAGAGGACTGTGACCTTCAGAAACGAGTCCAAGTAAAAGTTAGATAATGCCTTCACACTGCTCGACTTTCCTGGGTTCTCCTGGGTTGCTAAATCTAAAGATTAATAATTTAAATAAAGCCTTGTTAAGCCACACCCAGTAAACAGAGCGAAGATGATAGCGCTAGTGCAGAAGGCAAACCTCAACACAAAATATTTAAGCTATTTTAGTAATGAAAAACACAACCGTAAGATTTTTCCGTCACAGTTGCTCCTAGGTCCCTTATATTCTTCCGCTCAATAGAGTCGTTTGATTGTATTTTGTTCTCTCTTCCAGCTTTTATTTCCTCAAATTTTCCCTAGTGGAAGAGCTCAAATTTGTCTTCATTGATCTTATTGTTTTCGGGGGCCCACTGGAAGACTCGATTTACATTGGTTTCAAAGTTTACTTTCTCCTTTATGGAAGTCACTTTCATATAAATTGTCATATTTGCGAGGCATGGTATCCGTGAAAGGCTTCGAGAATTTTTCTACCCTCGTATCCTGGCTCGGGGTCAGGCATGTCTGTGGCTATCAAGACTAACACAATCGTAATAATACAAATGAGGAAAAATAAAGCCGGTAGGAGACTTGGACCTGCCTCGCATGGGTCAGTAGGCCTGCTGCAGTGTTCCTTCTTATGTTGTTAAATCACAGAACGGGATCACAAACCCCCACACGTGTGATTAGGCTGTTGGTGTTGACAATAACAGCCTGGTTGATCAGGTCCTGATCCACCGGGAGGCCTTGTCGAGGACAGGGCCTCCGGGGCGTTGACCCCCGGAACACCCATCAAGGTAAACTCCAGGTAGGAGAGGTAAAACAGGAGACAGAGCACAGCCTAAGAGAGATGGTAGCAACAACAATGAATAAAGAGGATCTGGAGACAGCATCCCACTAAACACATCGCCAGAGGTAAAGATCGGGAGAAGCATGAGAGACTTGCAAACTTTGTAACATCACACAAATAACCCGTACACAGAAGAGAGGAGCTTACGACGACGTGTGACTTTGTAAATGGTCCAAGTCGGACCGAAACGTCGTCGTAAGCTCCTCTCTTCTGTGTGCGGGTTATTTGTGTATTGTTCCAGTCACGGTATTGTGCCTTTTTTTGTTATTCGTAACATCAGACAAATGATCGAACACTCCGTAACTTCAGATTATACAAGACGAACATTACGTACACTGCTTTCACACTCACACACACACACACACACACACACACACACACACACACACACACACACACACACACACACACACACACACACACACACTCTCACTCTCACACTCACACTCTCACACTCACACTCTCACACTCTCACACTCACACTCTCACACTCACACTCTCACACTCTCACACTCACACTCACACTCACACACTCTCACACTCTCACACTCACACTCTCACACTCACTCTCACACTCACTCTCACACTCACTCTCACACTCACTCTCACACTCACTCTCACACTCACTCTCACACTCACTCTCACACTCACTCTCACACTCACTCTCACACTCACTCTCTCTCACACTCTCACACTCACTCTCACACTCACACTCACTCTCACACTCTCACACTCACTCTCACACTCTCACACTCACTCTCACACTCTCACACTCACTCTCACACTCACACTCACTCTCACACTCTCACTCTCTCACACTCTCACTCTCTCACACTCTCACTCTCTCACACTCACTCTCACACTCACTCTCACACTCACTCTCACACTCACTCTCACACTCACTCTCACACTCACTCTCACACTCACTCTCACTCACTCTCACACTCACTCTCACACTCACTCTCACACTCACTCTCACACTCACTCTCACACTCACTCTCACACTCACTCTCACACTCTCACACTCACTCTCACACTCTCACACTCACTCTCACACTCTCACTCTCACACTCTCACACTCTCACTCTCTCACACTCACTCTCACACTCACTCTCACACTCACTCTCACACTCACTCTCACACTCTCACACTCACTCTCACACTCACTCTCACACTCACTCTCACACTCACTCTCACACTCACTCTCACACTCACTCTCACACTCACTCTCACACTCACTCTCACACTCACTCTCACACTCACTCTCACACTCACTCTCACACTCACTCTCACACTCACTCTCACACTCACTCTCACACTCACTCTCACACTCACTCTCACACTCACACTCACTCTCACACTCACTCTCACACTCACTCTCACACTCACTCTCACACTCACTCTCACACTCACTCTCACACTCACTCTCACACTCACTCTCACACTCACTCTCACACTCACTCTCACACTCACTCTCACACTCACTCTCACTCTCACTCTCACACTCACACTCACACTCACTCACACTCACTCACACTCACACTCACTCTCACTCACACTCACTCTCACTCACACTCACTCACACTCACTCACACTCACTCACACTCACACTCACTCACACTCACTCACACTCACTCACACTCACTCTCACTCACTCTCACTCACACTCACTCACACTCACTCACACTCACTCACACTCACTCTCACTCACTCACACTCACTCACACTCACTCACACTCACTCTCACACTCACTCTCACACTCACACTCACTCTCACACTCACTCTCACACTCACTCTCACACTCACTCTCACACTCACTCTCACACTCACTCTCACACTCACTCTCACACTCACTCTCACACTCACTCTCACACTCACTCTCACACTCACTCTCACTCTCACACTCACTCTCACTCTCACTCTCACACTCACACTCACTCACACTCACACTCACTCACACTCACTCACACTCACACTCACTCACACTCACACTCACTCTCACTCACACTCACTCACACTCACTCACACTCACTCACACTCACTCACACTCACTCACACTCACTCACACTCACTCACACTCACTCACACTCACTCACACTCACTCACACTCACTCACACTCACTCACTCACTCACACTCACACTCACTCACACTCACTCACACTCACTCACACTCACACTCACTCACACTCACACTCACTCTCACTCACACTCACACTCACTCACACTCACTCTCACTCACACTCACTCACACTCACTCACACTCACACTCACTCACACTCACACTCACTCACACTCACACTCACACTCACTCTGGACAAACTTAACTTCCAATACAGAGAGAATATATTTTTTTCTTTTCAATTCTGAATTGTAATAATAATTTGCAGTGTGACCATTACAACAACAACTCTCACTTCAACTGTTATGGTTCACCATTAGGACTCGACGCACTTAAAACATCAGTGCATCAATATCCCTAACAATGACTGCTAATGTGCCCCGTAATGGAGAGTCTCGCCAAGCCAGGGCAAAATGCGGTCATGCTGGCATTTCTAGCTCCTGGAAAGGGAGATTTGAACTCCTGGCAAAGTACATTCGATCCCCTCACAAGAAAGGTGGAAATCCATGGCAAGGGAGATTGGAACCTCAACCTGGCGTCTACCTGTTTCAGGGGTCAATGTCCAGGTGGCCCGCTCAACCAGGCTGTCCAAGGTAATGCACCACACCCGGTGTTGAAAACTCTCTGCCCCTTTATGCTTGAGGCAATTTTTTTTTTTACACGTCAGTTTTACAGGGTATAAACTGTTATTCTAACTCAGTTCGTTTCAACGCCCAGCCCTCAGGTGTAGTACCATCCCCCAGGATGCGAACCACAATAGTCGACTAACACCCAGGTACCTACTTAGTGCTACATGAACAGGGACAACAGGTGTAAGGAAAAATGCCCAACGTTTCCACCCGGCCGGGGATCGAACCACGGACACTCAATATGCGAGCAGAGTGCGCTACCAAACGAGCCACGGGACTTGCCCAGTCCTCCTGACTTTTCCAACACCTCTTACTTCCCCTCGAGTTCCTCCATCTCCTCTCCAAACACCAACACATTCCCCGTTTTGAACTTTTCTATTCTCGCCTCATTCTCTGCTACTGCTTCTACTTACCCCCTCTCCTCCTGCCACCTACCTCCTCCCAATCCACCAACTCTTCCACAACCTCCTCATTCCCCTCCCCCCCTCTCACCCAACTTCACTCTCACAGGGTAAATAAAACCACAGGATAAGAGGAAAGGAATCAAGAAATGTTTCTCATTTGTGTGGACAGTGATCATGTCACAGGAGCAAACAATGGTGAGACCTAACACTTAACACGGTGGAGGAACTGTGGGCGGGAGTAGCAGGAGAAGAAGCAGGAGGCGCAGGAGGGGAAGGTGTAGTAGTAGCAGGAAGAGCCTTTCTAAGATGGAAGAGATCAGCGTCATAATGTTACCTTTCCTCTGAGAAAACTTCCCCTCAATTTACCTGTTGCAACTCTGGCAACATTTCATAGCTCCTGATGAAGCACAGAAGTGTGAAAGATCTTGAGCTGAAGATTTCCATCACCCCCCGTGCTTTGTTTTGCACTGTTAAGATCACGTGTCTGCCCGTGTAAACTTGCGATTTTGACTTAAATAGCAACGCTCTTCTTGCCGAATAAGGCAAGCGAAAATTTGTGTATGCAATAATTTCGCAAAAATCATTCTGAAACACACACACACACACACACACACACACACACACACACACACACACACACACACACACAGTCTTTGAGAAACTGAACATACTAATGCTGGTAGGTAAGCACTAAAAGAGTGGATAAGGTTCGTCTGTTTGTTAAGACGAGAAGGAACCAGGGGACACAGATGGCCGCTAAAAATACAGATGAACCGTAGGAACGTTGCGAAATATTTTTTTTTTGTCTTCGGGTCGTGTGTGTGTGTGTGTGTGTGTGTGTGTGTATGTATGTATGTGTGTGTGTGTGTGTGTGTGTGTGTGTGTGTGTGTGTGTGAGAGAGAGAGAGAGAATGGATGAATATTTCATCAGTATTACCCCCATAGATCGTGAGTTCGAGTCTTGGGTTGCTTCCCTGCCCACTACCTGCACTCGTCATGCTGCCCAGTCCAGACAGCGTGACGAGCAAAAGTTTAATTGAAATTGTAATAAGAAAAGGCATTCACCTTTTTATTACGAGTCTCCATTGGTTGGCTGCGTAATTTTTATCGCCAGGGCTCAAGAGATGGAAATTTTCAAGAGATTCTTCTCTACTGAAATTGTAAAAAAAAAATACTTTTCCGTAAAAGAAATACTTTTCCAATGTAAAATATGACGTTTTTATTAAGGGAAGAATAGGGGGTGTTATGTACACCATGAAGCGCTAAACTCTCAGGAGTCGTACAGCGTCTGGGAAACAGGAAGTAAGTCAGGTTAGCTCTGAGGAGTATAGGTTCGATTTCCTGCATCAGAATCTCTTCACTACCATGAAGGAGCGAGAAGAGAGTGGGTAAACAGATTAAGTAGATTAACATTAACACATATATTTCCTAGTACCATTAACAGTAAGGCTCCCTTGTCATGCTGAAGTCATGTGACGTCAGCATGACAAGGGAGTCTTACTAGGAAATCTATCTATATGTATTACACTGTTAACAGATTGAGGAAGTTACCTGACTTGCCCTCATTACCACATAATAAGTCCAAGAAACTAGGCCTCATGTACCACAGACAAAAGGCACAGACGCCCCAAACAGAAGGTGCGAGAGATAGGATGGTCTCTACTCCTTTGCCGTATTCTCACTCTCTCTCTCTCTCTCTCTCTCTCTCTCTCTCTCTCTCTCTCTGGTCCCTTCCCTCTCCACACTTTTCTTTGCTTCTCTGAAAGACATAAGAACATAAGAAAGGAGGAACACTGCAGCAGGCCTGTTGGCCCATACTAGGCACGTGAAATCCTGCGTCTCATAGCCTCGCGGTATGGCCCAAAGGGCAGCAGCTTCCCAACTCAAGGCTTCTCTCATCTTTCGAGATCTGCATTAAAAGAGTCGGCCTTATGACTCGCTGCCTGAAAACAGCTTTTAATAAGCAGTGCTGGGCAAGCCTGGCACAGGGCCGGGCTGCGGGACATAGAAAGTACATATTTAAGTACTGGTTTTCTAACAGAGTTGTGGATGCGTGGAACAATCTTCCCAGTAGGGTGATAGAGGCTAGGACCTTGGGTAGCTTTAAGAAGAGATTAGACAAATATATGAGTGGGAGGGGCTCGATTTGATTGGTGTCATTGGGTACGGGAGTTAATTCTTGGGTAGCTTTGGGTAGAGGTTTTGATAAGGACCTGCCTTGTATGGGCCAGTAAGCCTTCTGCAGTGTTCCTCCATTCTTATGTTCTTATGTAGGAAAACTCTCCAAACCCATCAAAGGTTAATCAAGGGTAAAGGGTATATAGCCTGGAATACGAAGCTCCTTACTGCACGTAAACGCACATTACATATACTATTGCACGTAAGTAGGTAACCAATACCAGCACTCAGGCCTGGCTGTGCAGGTAGACGAACTCTCAAAACCGGTCACAGATATGTGGTAAAACTCGACTGTTCCCTCAAGAGCTTCACCAGTCTCTCAATCCAAAGAAACGTTCCTGACTCCCCCCTTCCTTGAATCGAAGCTTATTACGAGGTGCTGATAGACCCAAGCCGTCATACATCGAGGGGTAACAGCGACAACGTCACTACAAGCTTAATACAAAAAAACGTTATCGCTGTACCATTCTTGTTAACCTCCCGGCGCTACAGCGGACTGGGTATTGATTTTCGTCTTATCTCCATCTGCGCGTAAAACATCTCAAAAACCGGATGGACATATCTGGATAAAATTTTTACTGAAATTCTGGGAAAACACAAGTAAAACATTACATTTTAAAGTGTGTGAGAGATTGTATATATATTATATAAATATGTTTTAACCTGCTGGGAAGTTGTCATGGAAACTAAAGTCGATGGAGTCTGGCAGACATCTTGTTTATGCTAAAAAAAAGATTTTTTTTTTTACCGAAATCTTAATTCTTTGTATTCTATTCGTTATCAGCATTATTAATTATTGGTATTTTTTATTTATCATTATTAAATCCACCCACCCAGTCAATCTACATACCCATCTCTACAAAATAATCCAGTCACAGTATTGTGCCTTTTTTATTTACATACCCATCTATGTAACCACAATTTATGCATCCGCCCACAGATTTAACAACACCAACCAGTTCAATATATCCATTTATATACTTTGCTGTGAAAAACAACCACTGAAAAAAAATGATCAAGTGCTCTCGTGATTTCTCACATCAGAACAGTAGAAGGCTTATAAGACTGAGGTATCACCTTACCTACGATATTACACCCATCCCAGTATGATGCGGGTAGAGTGTCAAGGACCTGTCATTCATAGCTTATTATTACATGTCCTTGATAATGTGAGAGATCACGAAAGCGCTTGGATGTTTTACTATTTTTTCACAGTGGTTGTTTTGAATATTGTGATATCACCTGTTTACTGTGATGCTGCTGCATAGTTGGCTATCTGTCCTCTTCCTGATTTCCGCATTATGAATAAACAAAAAAAAAAAAAACGTTCTCTGGACGTATGGAAACCATGAAAGGAGATATGGATTGAAGGACAGAATGAAGAGAATAATGAAAGAAAAGGAAGAAAGAGGAATAGAAGAGCTACTTCATCACCAAACTTTCAAAACACAATGTCGAAAAAAAAAAAACTGAAGGCGAAACTAAAAAGGCACTGGATTCCATTATGCAACTGTAATCAATAAGAATTCATTCTAATTCCCTAAGACTAATTCAAAATGTTTATAGAAAAAAAATTATGTTTTATGCCCGATAATTTAAAGGAGAAGAGCATATCTAGTCTTGCTGGTTTACCTCCTTGCATTCTTATACGTCGAGCTGTTGAAGTATTGTCACTGATGGTTACATGTTAGCGTCTGTCTTTAAGCTAAGACTATGTAATAATAATACTAATAAAATTTTGACTCAAATCATATACTCAAATCAAAATATAAAATGGGAATCTTAAATTTTTGACCTCCAAAACCAATGGGTCCCATGCTGATTTACGTTTAAGAGAGTCTTATGGTTCTGAGAGTACATTTTTAGGTGACGTGCATGTACTCAATGGCAGTAGTTGCGACTCTTCCTGTTAAGCTGACGAGAATCCAGCCTCTATCTCCCCTTCAGCTAAATAAACAATGGTTTTAGCGGGCGTCATATGAATTAAAAAAAAAAAAAGGCGTTTGAAGAGGTTTTATTACATACGACAAAACGTTAAATCCAAAATCCGTTCTTGACCAGCTAGACTGTTTATATGGCAATGGTGTTGACATACCATTGAAGTTCTTTGTGAGGTAGACACTGGCTTGATTATCATTCACAAAAACCAATAAAACTAGAGCCGCGGGAGAGTAACAGCATTTCTCTAGCTTGTATCAAATACTATTTCTATTATTTTGTATCCAATCTCTTTCCCCCTCTTGGCTTACCAACACGAATGACATTTTTCTCACTGATCTTTTATTTCTTGCTGTGCCCCCTCCTTCTCCCTCTCTAACATTTCTATTCGCATTCCAGGTTTTATCAGCTACGTCATCTGTTTCCACTTTTGTACATTCTTCCCACGTTGCTTGTTATTGAACTTTCGCCTGAGGTTCACCACTGCGCCCCCTTCCTCTTACACATCTTAACTATCTCCAACACCCTACAAGACGTATTTTATTTACCCACCCCCTCCCTCCCTCCCTCTCTCTCTCTTAGACAGACACACAGACACACAGACACAGACAGACACACAGACAGACAGACAGACACACACACACACACACACACACACACACACACACACACACACACACACACACACACACACACACACACACAACACGGTATTTCTCAAGTACTATTAATGCCAGCCCATTTAGAATACAATCTTTGCAGCTGCAGTAGCCCCTAAATCAACAGTGACTGCCTGACAAAACCCTCGTTGCCAAACAGAGGTCTTGTATGTTGACGGAACATAACAATGAAACATAGCTAACTGTTGCTCCAGCCTTGTTATTCGCATATAAAATGTATTATTAACAGTGTGTGACATACCTACGACCAGTTTCAAGGACATTTCTGCCCTCGCAGCAGGGCCGAGGCTCTACTTTCCCAGTGATTATTCAACCAGGCTGTTTCTGCCTACGTATCTATCACAACCTTGTATCCGCAAGGAAAATTATGGACTGAATAATTAGAACATTCAAAACAAGAGATGTCCAGCCAGTTGTAATTATCTTCAAATATCTATAAATTGGAATACTGTTGTATACTAACGACCCTTTATAAGGAAGGAGACGTTGCAAAACAAGAAAGTTGACACAGAACCGCCACTGCATGTACTGGGAACTTACGAAGTCCCTAGAACTGTACTCCTTGGCACGCAGGCGAGAAAGCAATTACAGGTAACCTGCAGGTATCCAGGCACTATTTCTAATATCTGGAAGCATGTTAAATAGTCATGGATCCCAGATGTTGACACGGTGTTCTCTCATTGTGCCTACGACATCCCTGCTTTTCACGATCATTATTTACACTTCCTCCTCCATCCACGCACTCTATAACCCTTACAGGTTTAGAGTTCCCTCATGAAAATGTTAAAACTGACAAGTAAAAGAAATTACCAACACAGCAGTTCCATCTTTCTTAAACAAGATGGAACTTACACCGATGACGACAACACTTTTATCACCACTAAACCCTTAGTGATGACAAGAAAGAAATATGCGAAATACTGAATTCACAACGTAACTGTGTTTAGTAAATCGTCAATCAGGCTAGAAAAATGACAAAGCACATTAATTTTCTACGAATCATTAACAAAACTCTGGCATTATCTCCAAAATGTCAGACATAATCCTAACCCCACTCAACTTCGAAGAGGCCTCTGAGAGTACGACAATGTACTCTGCCCAGTACTCAGAGTCATGAAATTCCATATTCTTCACAATGAAAAAAAACCTCGCATGCCTCAAATATCCTCTGAGGACAGAAAACATCTCACAGACATTAAAAACTATGGCTACAGTAAAGTAATTGCTCCCCTTCCCCAAGAAAAAAAAAAACTATCAATCGATATCCCAAATTACCAAAAAAATTTAAGAGATTTTTAAGAAAAAAAAGATTGCTAAACACATGGAATTACAACATTTTCTCAATGCAAAGCAATAAGGTTTAGAGCAGGTCGTTCCTGCCTCGTGCAACTGCTCGACTATTATGACATCATCTTGGATGCATGGGAAGACAAATGGAATGCAGATGTAGTTAACAAACTTTTTAAAGCCTTTGTCGAGTGTGATCATGATGTTATAGCACATAAAACACTCGCGATAAGACTAACAGGAAGAATGGACAGATGAAGTTTTCATTTTACTTTATTTTATATTATATTTTGAAGTCCTCTGCTATTTGTCTTTTCCAAGTTAGTTCGTTCGTTCTCTCTCTCTCTCTCTCTCTCTCTCTCTCTCTCTCTCTCTCTCTCTCTCTCTCTCTCTCTCTCTCTCTCTCCCCCCACTCTCCGTCAAACCTAACTCAAGTTCCCCCCCTCCTCTCTCAATTTTCACGCTCTCCCTCCCTCCTTAAATCCCTCTCTTCACCCACTCTTCCTTAAATCCGATACTATCCCCCACCCTCCTGCAATCCCCCATATCCTTTCCCTGCTATTCCTTCTGCATTAGCAGTCTCTCCCACCTCTTCGTGTTCACCTCCATTACAGTATTGGCTTTCTTCTGGTTGTCAGTTTTTGCTTACTGCTTCCTCAGTCCTTGATCCACCAGGAGGTCTGGTTTGGGACCGGGCCACGGGGGGCGGTGACCCTCTGAAAACATCCTTCAGATATCTCGCCAACACTTCGCTTCTTCCGTCTACCCCTACCATTAATCCTTCTACCCATTTCCTTCGTCTACTTCTGTAATATGACTGTGACCGGTTTCCAGAATTTTTCTACCTTCGTAGCCCCCAGCCGGACTGCGAGGGCTGCCTGGTCAACCAGGCTGTTGTCGATGGCGTCCCGCTGGCCCACATATCCATTCCAGTTGACCCCAAATGGTTTATTTCAGAATATATCTATACTTATTATGTGCCCTGAATGCAACTGTAAAATTTTTTTTACAGGTATATTATATAACCAAAACCTAAAACTTTCTTAGCCTGGCTGATCTGGAACTTTGGCAGCTGTAGTGATCAAGTTTCCTCTTAAAAACTTTCAACATTTACCTCGGTAATAGCTTTGATATCTACTGGTTAAAGGTTAAGATCTATCTAGGCCCATGGATATTGACAAGTGCTCATAACGTCCCTGCTTTTCACTGGGTCTCTTCTACGCTTCCTCCCACATTTCTCCCTCCCTTTGTCATGGCAGGTGTGGCACTAGGCCCTAAGTACCTTCCGTGTATATTTTATCGGGTATCTTTCTCTCTTCGTTCCATAAAGTACATTCTAAGTACGTTGCGGCGCTCCCAGTAGTTTACATTCTTTACTAGTTCTAGAGAGGTAGTAAAGAATCTGTGTACCCTTACACCTGGAGTCTACCTGGAGGGTGTCCCGCAGTCCGGTCCATGACCAGACCTAGTGGTGGATCGGGGCCTGATCATCCAGACCGTTACTGCTGGCCACACGCAGTCCTACGTACGAACCACAGCCCGGATGGCCTGGAACCGCCTTCGGAAACCTATCCAATTCCTTCTTGAAGACAAAGAATTGTGATTAATCCATAGAAAATAAAAACGAGTAACTTAAAAAGTAACATGATATATGAAAATACAGGATGACCACCATATACTGCAGAACGAAAATATATGAAACACCTCCCCCAAGTGTCTGATCAACCAGGCTGGCCACCATCAGTAACAGCCTGGTTGACTAGGCAAGCACTAGACAAGCCTGACTCGTAAGTTGGCTGTGGGAGTACGATAACTTTAGAAACCGGCCACATGTATATCACTGCTCACAGGTATATCACGGTTCACAGGTATATCACAGATCATTGGTATATCACAGCTTAAAGCTATATCAAGTATATCACAGGTTAGCCGACAGTTAAGTCGAGAAGTGGACCCAAGGACTTGAAGCGTAAACAGCAGCATAATTAATAAGGTGATATATTTCTCTCTCTTACACACACACACACACACACACACACACACACACACACACACACACACACACACACACACACACACACACACACACAGAGAGAGAGAGAGAGAGAGAGAGAGAGAGAGAGAGAGAGAGAGAGAGAGAGAGAGAGAGAGAGAGAGAGAGAGAGAAATATATCACCTTATTAATTATGCTGCTGTTTACGCTTGAAGTCCTTGGGTCCACTTCTCGACTTTCCTGTCGGCAAGGGAGACCGTTGTAGTGTAGAGTGGTGGGACCACAGGGGGTCTGGTCTGTGACCACAATAGCTTTACGACCCAGAGAGGTCAATGGACACGGGTAACAAGGAAATAAAACCAATTAGTTACGACACTGTTCATCACCAGTGTTCATCACCAGTTACTGGCACATGTTTGAGCTAAGCATTTCACAGGGCAAGGACTGGGCTACGGGGGCGCTGACCCCCCCCCCCGGAATACAATCCAGGTAGACGCCAGGTATACCACTAAATATTTTCTGCGTTTACAATGTGACTTGTAAGCCTTGGGAAATGTATTTTTTTCCTTAACTAGCGTTCCAAGGGTCAACGATCCCGCGGTCCGGTCCCAGACCAGGTTTCCTGGTGGATCAAGGCCTGATTAACCAGGCTGCTATTACTGGCCGCACGCAGTTCAACGTACGAACCACAGCCCGGCTGCTCAGGAACTGCCTTCAGAAACTCATCAGGTCATCAACCAGGTGGCCTGGTCTAAGACCTGATTTCAGAAGCAGTGACCAACCCGACTTCGGGTACCCTACAGGTAGGTTAAAGACCAGAGGTGTCATACGGGTGTTCTTATGTCTCCATGAAGGCACTACTGATTATTGAAGTTGCGAGAATCACTCTACAATGTTGAACACTTACGTCTGGCAGCAGGGGCAGTGATGCTGGCTCTGGCATCCATACCTGAGGAAAAACAAGGGAGTTGATTAAAACACGGATAGGTAGGAGTGTTGATAAACAAATGAGAAATATTAGAGATGCAAGAGATTAGGGATTAATGGGAAGCGCTAAGCTTTTGGAATAGCTGAAATTTGGTTTCGAGAAGCGATGGGAAGATATTTTTTTTCTAATACCGATACTCAGTTTTACGCCAATACCATCAAAATTAACCGACACACACCGATACTGACTCCGTTGTCATCAAATTTAGCTGATACCCATCGATACTGGCACCGATACCATCAAAATTAGCCGATACACAACGATACAGCTACTTCGGCACAAGTCAGCAGTTTCGAGCTTTTACGGGCCGATTCCATGGCTTTCTGATTTTAGGAATCATCTACTTTATGAATCAGTTTTGCCCCTTTCCAATTCGTGGCACAACTCATGGCCACTGCATGTCAGATGTAATCCATGAATTTCCCCAAAAACAAAAACCAAAAAATCACATTACACTCTTTTCTGTTCATGAGGATTTGTAAATGGTCCAAGTCGGGCAGAAACGTCGTCGAAGCTCCTTTCTCCTATGTGCGGGTTATATCTGTGAATTATCTGTGTATTGTTCCAGTCACAGTATTGTGCCTCTTTTGTCCTTTAAAAAAAAAAATTCACATCCCAGCACCAAATACAAATATCACATGATCAGATATTCCCACAAGTATATTTTGTCCACCATGATACTGTCATTGACCTCAAGAGATCCAATTAAAACGCTTTCACGACTCCTGCAAAGCTCCGACATTCCCAATAAAGTCCTTCTTCCACATAATGGAGCGCCAGTCTCAGTTCTTTCAGTGACCTCCAAACACTAATACAAGCGTCTTTTGCCTCTCCAAGAAGAGGGTATCAGTTTGGGTGGAAATACTCATGCTGTCTCCGTCTGAGTCATTCTCCCATATATCTGATTTTATTATTATTATATATATATATATATATATATATATATATATATATATATATATATATATATATATATATATATATATATATATATATATATATATATGTATAACCTCTCTCTCTCTCTCTCTCTCTCCTTTCTCTCTCTCTATCTCTCTCTAACATAGCATCGCGGGATAACAACCAGCACAGGTAACGAGATTGACTGTGTCTTGACGTGCTGGTTAACCAATAATTCAATTACCATGGAAGCTGCCAGGTGGAATCACGGCCAGGCAGCTCGGCTCTCCGCTACCAATTCTGTAATATTGTTTTACAGAAATCGTGGAAAGGAACAAAGATTTGGTTATCACATTCCCTTGAGGGGCACTCGGCAACATATTATATATTTTTTTTTTTTTTATTATCACACCGGCCGATTCCCACCAAGGCAGGGTGGCCCGAAAAAGAAAAACTTTCACCATCATTCACTCCATCACTGTCTTGCCAGAAGGGTGCTTTACACTACAGTTTTTAAACTGCAACATTAACACCCCTCCTTCAGAGTGCAGGCACTGTACTTCCCATCTCCAGGACTCAAGTCCGGCCTGCCGGTTTCCCTGAATCCCTTCATAAATGTTACTTTGCTCACACTCCAACAGCACGTCAAGTATTAAAAACCATTTGTCTCCATTCACTCCTATCAAACACGCTCACGCATGCCTGCTGGAAGTCCAAGCCCCTCGCACACAAAACCTCCTTTACCCCCTCCCTCCAACCCTTCCTAGGCCGACCCCTACCCCGCCTTCCTTCCACTACAGACTGATACACTCTTGAAGTCATTCTGTTTCGCTCCATTCTCTCTACATGTCCGAACCACCTCAACAACCCTTCCTCAGCCCTCTGGACAACAGTTTTGGTAATCCCGCACCTCCTCCTAACTTCCAAACTACGAATTCTCTGCATTATATTCACACCACACATTGCCCTCAGACATGACATCTCCACTGCCTCCAGCCTTCTCCTCGCTGCAACATTCATCACCCACGCTTCACACCCATATAAGAGCGTTGGTAAAACTATACTCTCATACATTCCCCTCTTTGCCTCCAAGGACAAAGTTCTTTGTCTCCACAGACTCCTAAATGCACCACTCACTCTTTTTCCCTCATCAATTCTATGATTCACCTCATCTTTCATAGACCCATCCGCTGACACGTCCACTCCCAAATATCTGAATACGTTCACCTCCTCCATACTCTCTCCCTCCAATCTGATATTCAATCTTTCATCACCTAATCTTTTTGTTATCCTCATAACCTTACTCTTTCCTGTATTCACCTTTAATTTTCTTCTTTTGCACACCCTACCAAATTCATCCACCAATCTCTGCAACTTCTCTTCAGAATCTCCCAAGAGCACAGTGTCATCAGCAAAGAGCAGCTGTGACAACTCCCACTTTGTGTGTGATTCTTTATCTTTTAACTCCACGCCTCTTGCCAAGACCCTCGCATTTACTTCTCTTACAACCCCATCTATAAATATATTAAACAACCACGGTGACATCACACATCCTTGTCTAAGGCCTACTTTTACTGGGAAAAAATTTCCCTCTTTCCTACATACTCTAACTTGAGCCTCACTATCCTCGTAAAAACTCTTCACTGCTTTCAGTAACCTACCTCCTACACCATACACTTGCAACATCTGCCACATTGCCCCCCTATCCACCCTGTCATACGCCTTTTCCAAATCCATAAATGCCACAAAGACCTCTTTAGCCTTATCTAAATACTGTTCACTTATATGTTTCACTGTAAACACCTGGTCCACACACCCCCTACCTTTCCTAAAGCCTCCTTGTTCATCTGCTATCCTATTCTCCGTCTTACTCTTAATTCTTTCAATTATAACTCTACCATACACTTTACCAGGTACACTCAACAGACTTATCCCCCTATAATTTTTGCACTCTCTTTTATCCCCTTTGCCTTTATACAAAGGAACTATGCATGCTCTCTGCCAATCCCTAGGTACCTTACCCTCTTCCATACATTTATTAAATAATTGCACCAACCACTCCAAAACTATATCCCCACCTGCTTTTAACATTTCTATCTTTATCCCATCAATCCCGGCTGCCTTACCCCCTTTCATTTTACCTACTGCCTCACGAACTTCCCCCACACTCACAACTGGCTCTTCCTCACTCCTACAAGATGTTATTCCTCCTTGCCCTATACACGAAATCACAGCTTCCCTATCTTCATCAACATTTAACAATTCCTCAAAATATTCCTTCCATCTTCCCAATACCTCTACCTCTCCATTTAATAACTCTCCTCTCCTATTTTTAACTGACAAATCCATTTGTTCTCTAGGCTTTCTTAACTTGTTAATCTCACTCCAAAACTTTTTCTTATTTTCAACAAAATTTGTTGATAACATCTCACCCACTCTCTCATTTGCTCTCTTTTTACATTGCTTCACCACTCTCTTAACTTCTCTCTTTTTCTCCATATACTCTTCCCTCCTTGCATCACTTCTACTTTGTAAAAACTTCTCATATGCTAACTTTTTCTCCCTTACTACTCTCTTTACATCATCATTCCACCAATCGCTCCTCTTCCCTCCTGCACCCACTTTCCTGTAACCACAAACTTCTGCTGAACACTCTAACACTACATTTTTAAACCTACCCCATACCTCTTCGACCCCATTGCCTATGCTCTCATTAGCCCATCTATCCTCCAATAGCTGTTTATATCTTACCCTAACTGCCTCCTCTTTTAGTTTATAAACCTTCACCTCTCTCTTCCCTGATGCTTCTATTCTCCTTGTATCCCATCTACCTTTTACTCTCAGTGTAGCTACAACTAGAAAGTGATCTGATATATCTGTGGCCCCTCTATAAACATGTACATCCTGAAGTCTACTCAACAGTCTTTTATCTACCAATACATAATCCAACAAACTACTGTCATTTCGCCCTACATCATATCGTGTATACTTATTTATCCTCTTTTTCTTAAAATATGTATTACCTATAACTAAACCCCTTTCTATACAAAGTTCAATCAAAGGGCTCCCATTATCATTTACACCTGGCACCCCAAACTTACCTACCACACCCTCTCTAAAAGTTTCTCCTACTTTAGCATTCATGTCCCCTACCACAATTACTCTCTCACTTGGTTCAAAGGCTCCTATACATTCACTTAACATCTCCCAAAACCTCTCTCTCTCCTCTGCATTCCTCTCTTCTCCAGGTGCATACACGCTTATTATGACCCACTTCTCGCATCCAACCTTTACTTTAATCCACATAATTCTTGAATTTACACATTCATATTCTCTTTTCTCCTTCCATAACTGATCATTTAACATTACTGCTACCCCTTCCTTTGCTCTAACTCTCTCAGATACTCCAGATTTAATCCCATTTATTTCCCCCCACTGAAACTCTCCTACCCCCTTCAGCTTTGTTTCGCTTAGGGCCAGGACATCCAACTTCTTTTCATTCATAACATCAGCAATCATCTGTTTCTTGTCATCCGCACTACATCCACGCACATTTAAGCAACCCAGTTTTATAAAGTTTTTCTTCTTCTCTTTTTTAGTAATTGTATACAGGAGAAGGGGTTACTAGCCCATTGCTCCCGGCATTTTAGTCGCCTCATACGACACGCATGGCTTACGGAGGAAAGATTCTTTTCCACTTCCCCATGGACAATAGAAGAAATAAAAAAGAACAAGAGCTATTTAGAAAAAGGAGAAAAACCTAGATGTATGTATATATATATATGCATGTGCGTGTCTGTGAAGTGTGACCAAAGTGTAAGTAGGAGTAGCAAGATATCCCTGTTATCTTAGCGTGTTTATGAGACAGAAAAAGAAACCAGCAATCCTACCATCATGCAAAACAGTTACAGGTTTTTGTTTCACAGTCATCTGGCAGGACGGTAGTACTTCCCTGGGTGGTTGCTGTCTACCAACCTACTACTATATATATATATATATATATATATATATATATATATATATATATATATATATATATATATATCCACTTTAGTCCACTCGGCCAAGTGACTAGAGCGCTGCCTGGGAATCTTGACCGTCCCCAGTAGCAGTTTCGAATCCTGCTCACTGCGATCTTTCTTTGTATATACCCGCTTGTTTTTGCGTGGTGCACTGATATATATATATGTGTGTGTGTGTGTGTGTGTGTGTGTGTGTGTGTGTGTGTGTGTGTGTGTGTGTGTGTGTGTACTCACCTAGTTGTACTCACCTAGTTGAGGTTGCGGGGGTCGAGTCCGAGCTCCTGGCCCCGCCTCTTCACTGATCGCTACTAGGTCACTCTCCCTGAGCCGTGAGCTTTATCGTACCTCTGCTTAAAGCTATGTATGGATCCTGCCTCCACTACATCGCTTCCCAAACTATTCCACTTACTGACTACTCTGTGGCTGAAGAAATACTTCCTAACATCCCTGTGATTCATCTGTGTCTTTAGCTTCCAACTGTGTCCCCTTGTTACTGTGTCCAATCTCTGGAACATCCTGTTTTTGTCCACCTTGTCAATTCCTCTCAGTATTTTGTATGTCGTTATCATGTCCCCCCTATCTCTCCTGTCCTCCAGTGTCGTCAGGTTGATTTCCCTTAACCTCTCCTCGTAGGACATACCTCTTAGCTCTGGGACTAGTCTTGTTGCAAACCTTTGCACTTTCTCTAGTTTCTTTACGTGCTTGGCTAGGTGTGGGTTCCAAACTGGTGCCGCATACTCCAATATGGGCCTAACGTATACGGTGTACAGGGTCCTGAACGATTCCTTATTAAGATGTCGGAATGCTGTTCTGAGGTTTGCTAGGCGCCCATATGCTGCAGCAGTTATTTGGTTGATGTGCGCTTCAGGAGATGTGCCTGGTGTTATACTCACCCCAAGATCTTTTTCCTTGAGTGAGGTTTGTAGTCTCTGACCCCCTAGACTGTACTCCGTTTGCGGCCTTCTTTGCCCTTCCCCAATCTTCATGACTTTGCACTTGGTGGGATTGAACTCCAGGAGCCAATTGCTGGACCAGTTCTGCAGCCTGTCCAGATCCCTTTGTAGTTCTGCCTGGTCTTCGATCGAGTGTATTCTTCTCATCAACTTCACGTCATCTGCAAACAGGGACACCTCAGAGTCTATTCCTTCCGTCATGTCGTTCACAAATACCAGAAACAGCACTGGTCCTAGGACTGACCCCTGCGGGACCCCGCTGGTCACAGGTGCCCACTCTGACACCTCGCCACGTACCATGACTCGCTGCTGTCTTCCTGACAAGTATTCCCTGATCCATTGTAGTGCCTTCCCTGTTATCCCTGCTTGGTCCTCCAGTTTTTGCACCAATCTCTTGTGTGGAACTGTGTCAAACGCCTTCTTGCAGTCCAAGAAAATGCAATCCACCCACCCCTCTCTCTCTTGTCTTACTGCTGTCACCATGTCATAGAACTCCAGTAGGTTTGTGACACAGGATTTCCCGTCCCTGAAACCATGCTGGCTGCTGTTGATGAGATCATTCCTTTCTAGGTGTTCCACCACTCTTCTCCTGATAATCTTCTCCATGATTTTGCATACTATACATGTCAGTGACACTGGTCTGTAGTTTAATGCTTCATGTCTGTCTCCTTTTTTAAAGATTGGGACTACATTTGCTGTCTTCCATGCCTCAGGCAATCTCCCTGTTTCGATAGATGTATTGAATATTGTTGTTAGGGGTACACATAGCGCCTCTGCTCCCTCTCTCAATACCCATGGGGAGATGTTATCTGGCCCCATTGCCTTTGAGGTATCTAGCTCACTCAGAAGCCTCTTCACTTCTTCCTCGGTTGTGTGCACTGTGTCCAGCACTTGGTGGTGTGCCCCACCTCTCCGTCTTTCTGGAGTCCCTTCTGTCTCCTCTGTGAACACTTCTTTGAATCTCTTGTTGAGTTCTTCACATACTTCCCGGTCATTTCCTGTTGTCTCTCCTCCTTCCTTCCTTAGCCTGATTACCTGGTCCTTGACTGTTGTTTTCCTCCTGATGTGGCTGTACAACAGTTTCGGGTCAGATTTGGCTTTCGCTGCTATGTCATTTTCATATTGTCTTTGGGCCTCCCTTCTTATCTGTGCATATTCATTTCTGGCTCTACGACTGTTCTCCTTATTCTCCTGGGTCCTTTGCCTTCTATATTTCTTCCATTCCCTAGCACACTTGGTTTTTGCCTCCCTGCACCTTTGGGTAAACCATGGGCTCATCCTGGCTTTTTCATTACTCCTGTTACCCTTGGGTACAAACCTCTCCTCAGCCTCCTTGCATTTTATTGCTACATATTCCATCATCTCATTGTGTGTGTATGTGTGTGTGTGTGTGTGTGTGTGTGTGTGTGTGTGTGTGTGTGTATGTGTATGTGTATGTGTGTGTATGTGTGTGTGTGTGTGTGTGTGTGTGTGTGTGTGTGTGTGTGTGTGTGTGTGTGTGAATAACAACACTGCACTAGCCAAGGACTCGAACCCATATGGTTCAGTGGATAAGGGCGTCATGTGTTTTCGCCCACCATGAGGCAGGCCAAAGCAGCATGGGTTCGAGTCCTTGGCTAGTGCAGTGTTGTTACTGATCAATACCACTTGTTCGTGGTCACAATAATGTATGTATGTGTGTGTGTGTGTGTGTGTGTGTGTGTGTGTGTATTCACCTAATTGTGGTTGCACGTCTGTGTACTTGCCTAATTGTACTCACCTAATTGTGGTTGCAAGGGTCGATACACAGCTCCTGGTCCCGCCACTTCACTGATCGCTACTAGGTCCTCTCTCTCTGCTTCCAGAGCTTTGTCATACCTCGTCTTAAAGCTATTTATGGTTCCTGCCTCCACTACATCACTTGTTAGGCTATTCCACCTCCTGACTACTCTATGACTGAAGAAATACTTCCTAACATCCCTATGACTCGTCTGAGTCTTCAGCTTCCAATTGTGACCCCTTGTTTCTGTGTCCCCTCTCTGGAACAACCTGTCTCTGTCTACCTTATCTATTCCACGCAGTATTTTGTATGTCGTTATCATGTCTCCCCTGACCCGCCTGTCCTCCAATGTCGTCAGTCCGATTTCCCTCAACCTTTTTTCGTAGGACATACCCGAGCTCCGAAACTAGCCTTGCTGCAAACCTTTGCACTTTCTCTAATTTCTCGATGTACGTGTGTGTGTGTGTGTGTGTGTGTGTGTGTGTGTGTGTGTGTGTGTGTGTGTGTGTGTGTGTGTGTGTGTGTGTGTGTGTGTGTGTGTGTGTGCGCGCGCGCGCGCGTTGTATTGATTTTCATTAGTTTGTGTGGTATTTTCTCCGTCAGGAAAGAGGACTTGTGTTCGATGAAGAGTCAGGTATGAAGACACGCTAACAGGAATTTTTGCTTATACAACAGAGCCCTCACGGTGGCTCACCGGTTCAGTCCCTAAAATAAAAGTTCAAGTCATATCACATTGTACATCACGGAATATGACCCGTGTTGTGTGTGGAGGGGGGACATACTCGGTTATATCACACAGTGGATTTACAACTCTGTACATATGTACCTGTTTTCAAGGTTTCTGTGGAAACCCGGCCAGAGACCAAGTTTTATTGTTGACTGTGCTGAACGCTGAGCCAGGCTTTATTCTGACAACGTTCTGTTCAGCGTTCATCGTTATCAAGTCATAAGGACATAAGAACGTAAGCAAGCAGGAACAGTGCAGCAGGCCTACTGGCCCATGCGGGTCAGGTCCAAGTCAACCACCGGCTTAGATCAATAGCCCACCCAGTCAGGTCACCTCCACTTAAGGAAGAAGCACGGCCATACAACGGGCGGGATTTGAACCCGCGGTCAGAGAGTCATGTTGACGGCAGTGAGGGGACTTGAGCCAGAGTTCGTCACGGCCACGCTAGCTGGAGATTCGTCTGTAAAAACTTGCATGTGTTGTCACAGTGGTGCCTATGCTAACCTTCCTATGGTGTAGAAATATACCTAGTTGGACGAATCTTGTTGTGGCTAGCTGGTCCAGTGGCTAACGCGACGGGCTGGAGTTTTGAGACTCTCTGACCGCGGGTTCAATCCCGCCCGTGGTATGGTTTGTTTGCAATCGTGTCATTACGATTTCGTGAGTCAAGAAGCACGGCATCTGACCCAGTAGCACCATCTAGCCAGGTCCAACTCACACCCACCCATGTATTTATCTAATCTATTTTTAAAACTACACAACGAACAGTGGAGGAGCTAACTCCCCGAAATCACGTCCAGTTAAATACCCCAGGTAACCATACTTGTGGCCATCACTTACAATAAAACGACTTTTTATTAGAATATATCCCAGTGTTTGGTTACGTGTTTTTTTTTTAAACCATCATTTACTAGTTAACCCGAGAAGTAATCAAGGTTGATCTAAAGAAGGTAAGGGCACCTACAATTTCTTAGAATTCCTTACAATTCCTTGTTTCGCTTAGATATCTCTCATTTCTCCACACTTTCTTTTCCCTGCCCTCTTTCCATTCTCTCTATCCTTGTTCTGGGGCATTGCTGGTTTTGATTTGCTCTACATCAGTGTCCATTTGCTCTCTCCTTTCCCTTCCATCTCTTCACTATCACGTCCACCCATGCATGGTTCTCCCCTTAATGACATCTTCCCCTCTTCTCTACTCTGCCCATCACCCTATTCCCCTCATTCATTTCTCACGCTCCTTTGGGGATCGTATCCCCATTTTCACACTTGTTCCCCATACTCTTACTCTTTGACATACCTCTGAGCGTTTTCAAGGGTTCTATCCTCGCAACCCGGCTAGAACCTTGATTTTATTGTCGACTGCCTTGTCAATAATATTACCTGTATAGTGTGTATATACACACACACACACAATATATATATATATATATATATATATATATATATATATATATATATATTATATATATATATATATATTATTATTATATATTATATATATATTAGTCTGTGTGTGTGTGTGTGTGTGTCTGTGTGTGTGTGTGTCTGTGTGTGTGTGTGTGTCTCTGTGTGTGTGTGTGTGTGTCTCTGTGTGTCTGTGTGTCTCTGTGTGTGTGTGTGTGTGTGTCTGAGTGTGTGTGTGTGTGTGTGTGTGTGTGTGTGTGTCTGTGTGTGTGTGTGTGTCTGTGTGTGTGTGTGTGTGTGTGTGTGTGTGTGTGTGTGTGTGTGTCTCTCTCTCTCTCTCTCTCTCTCTCTCGTGCCGAATAAGTAAAACTGGTCAATTAGCAAGAACTCATTTAAAATTAAGTACTTTCTAAAATTTTCTCTTATACCTTTAAAGATATATTTTTTTAATTTATGTTAATATAAAAATTAATGATTTTGTACTAAAAGAACCTTAGGAAACTTACCTAACCTTACTATAACAAGGGCAATAGAATTTAGCCTAATCCATTATATTTTATACAAGTTTACAATAATTTAATAATAAATAAACACAGTGAAATATATTTTTTTTGTTAGGTTCAGAATGATTTTTGCGAAATTACTGCATACACAAATTTTCGTTTGCCTTAATCGGCAAGAAGTGCGTTGCTATTTAACCCTATTTATTTTATATATATTACTGCGACCAGCAATAACAGCCTGGTTGATCAGGCCCAGATCCACCGGAGGACCTGGTCATGGACTGGGCCGGGGGGGTCGTGACTCCTCCGGAACAATCTCCAGCCTTACGCATTCCAACGTAAGTATCAGGAACTGACTAGAGAAACTTATCTACACACACAGTGTCCTGAGGCCTGGTTGGCAACGTTCTCGCCTCACACACTGAGTGTCCATGGTTCAATCCCCGGCCGGGTGAAAACACTGGCCATGTTTCCTTACACCTGCTGTCCCTATTCACCTAGCAAGCAAGTAGATACCTGGGTGTTAGTCGACTGGTGTGGGTCGCATCATGGAGGACAACAATAGAAATAAGACAGTCTTCCATGATGCAATGATTTTCTTGGGTTTTCTCGAGTGGCTAACCCTCAAGGTTAAAAATCCGTACAATATCTTATCTTATCTCTCTCACAACAATGTTTCAAAATCTAAAATAAAAGAGTAAAATCCGTAGAGCCAAAGTGAGAAATCTCAAGTGGTGAGAAGTCGTGAACCCATTACACTTAATGGCCACATTTTGTAGCAGCCAACTGATTGAGCGAGAGTGAAGGTTCCAGAATGTAGGTATGTAGATGAGAGGAAGGGAGAAGACTGGGGAAGAAGAGGACGAGAACAAGATGAATAAGACGAAGGGAGGAACAGAATAAGGGAGAGAACAGGGCAAGGGATAGAGGGCCAGGGCGAGGGAACCAAGAACGGGACAAGGGAAATAATAAAGAAACGCGGGAAAGAACAGCATAACGAGGGAAAGAACAACAACGGAACGAGGGGAAGAACAGCAAAATGAGAAGAGCAAAACTAGGGGGCGTTTCGGTCCGTCCTGGACTGAAACGTCTACCTGGAAGGTATTCCGGGGATCAAGACCACTCGCTGCCCGGTCCATGACCAGGCCTCCTGCTGGATCAGGATTTGATCAACGAAGCTGTTACTGCTGGCTGCACGTAGTCCAAAGTACGAACCACAGCCCGGCTGATCCGGCACTGACTTTAGGTATCCGTCCAGCTCCCTCTTGAAGACAACCAGGGGTCTATTGGCAATGCCCCTTATGGCTGGTGGGAGGCTGTTGAATAGTCTTGGGCCCCGGACATTTACTGTTTTCTATTAGTGTGCTGCCAAGTCGTCATAAGTTTCTTCACCCAAGTGCGAGTTCTTGATCAATTATTCCAGTCTCTGGAGTGTGATTTTATACTTATAACGAAGGGAGGAGCAGGACAAGGGTAAAAACGGGAAAACAAGGAGAGAACAAGACCAGGGGACATCAAGATCTCAGAACAATGCAGTTCAGAGGTAAAAGGGGTCAGAAAAGGAGAGAGAGAGAGAGAGAGAGAGAGAGAGAGAGAGAGAGCAATGTTCTCATAACACATAAGAAACCGGATAGCGTTGAATGGAATAAACGACATGACTATCTGCAGTAGTCTATGTAGTCTGTGTGGCCCATCTGTGTAGTCCATCTGTGCAGTCCATCTGTGTAGCCCATCTGTGTAGCCCATCTGTGTAGCCCATCTGTGTAGTCCATCTGTGTAGTCCATCTGTGTAGCCCATCTGTGTAGCCCATCTGTGTAGCCCATCTGTGTAGTCCATCTGTGTAGCCCATCTGTGTAGTCCTGCGTAGCCCATCTGCGTAGCCCATCTGTGTAGCCCATCTGTGTAGTCCATCTGTGTAGCCCATCTGTGTAGCCCATCTGTGTAGTCCATCTGTGTAGCCCATCTGTGTAGTCCATCTGTGTAGTCCATCTGCGTAGCCCATCTGTGTAGTCCATCTGTGTAGCCCATCTGTGTAGTCCATCTGTGTAGTCCATCTGTGTAGTCCATCTGTGTAGTCCATCTGTGTAGCCCATCTGTGTAGCCCATCTGTGTAGTCCATCTGTGTAGTCCATCTGTGTAGCCCATCTGTGTAGTCCATCTGTGTAGCCCATCTGTGTAGTCCATCTGTGTAGCCCATCTGTGTAGTCCATCTGCGTAGCCCATCTGTGTAGTCCATCTGCGTAGCCCATCTGTGTAGTCCATCTGTGTAGTCCATCTGTGTAGTCCATCTGTGTAGTCCATCTGTGTAGTCTATCTGTGTAGTCCATCTGTGTAGTCCATCTGTGTAGCCCATCTGTGTAGTCCATCTGTGTAGTCCATCTGTGTAGCACATCTGTGTAGTCCATCTGTGTAGTCCATCTATGTAGCCCATCTGTGTAGTCCATCTGTGTACTCTACCCGCAGTATTCCACCAGCAAGACTCCACCATCAGGACTCCACCATCAGGACTCCACCATCAGGACTCCACCATCAGGACTCCACCATCAGGACTCCACCATCAGGACTCCACCAGCAGGACTCCACCAGCAGGACTCCACCAGCAGGACTCCACCAGCAGGACTCCACCAGCAGGACTCCACCAGCAGGACTCCACCAGCAAGACTCCACCAGCAAGACTCCACCAGCAAGACTCCACCATCAGGACTCCACCAGCAGGACTCCACCAGCAGGACTCCACCAGCAGGACTCCACCAGCAGGACTCCACCAGCAGGACTCCACCAGCAGGACTCCACCAGCAGGACTCCACCAGCAGGACTCCACCAGCAGGACTCACCTGCGTAATCGAGTCTCGGGGCTATCGCCCGGTTCGTCCGTACCCATACCAGATCTTCAGTTTGATGGCATGATCAATCAGGCTGCTGGTGCTAGTTACATGGACTTCCTTTTTAAACACACATACACAAACACAAACACACACACACACACACACACACACACACACACACACACACACACACACACACACACACACACACACACACACACACACACACATCTCACTCTCGTTATTCAACTTATTATTTTCTTTCATTATTATTACCCATTATTTATTTGCTACGATCTGTTGTTGTTGCTGTTGTTGAATTCCTTTACCCGTGTTTTTCCTGTGACCGATTTCTAATCCTCTTCTTACTCGTAGTCTGGTTTGAGGCCAGATTTCTCAATTTACTGCCTGATCAACCAGGCTAATTTTTTTTTTTTTAGCAAAACTTGATAGAACCGTAGTGTTCTGCTACCCTGGAGTATACCTGGAGGAGGTTTAGGGGGGTCAACGACCCCGCGGCCCAGTCTGTGACCAGACCTGTCCAATATGGTTACACAGTAGGAACAAAAAGTGCGTTGTGCCCCATGTGGTACTCCACGCAGGGTGTCACATATACAGTGTGGACGTAGGGAAACATGACCTCCCACGGCCCGTCCATAGCAACTCACTTATGTACATATATGTGACATTTTATGCTTGCAATATTATTCTGCAATCACGCCTATCGAAGCCAGAGATGTGAGCTGCCTGCCAACAACACGAGTGAGCTAGGAAGCCAGGTCAGTCCCCAGCTGTGGGGCCAGGTCAGTCCCCAGGTCACAGGAGGGGACCTCCGGAGTCAGGTAAATGACCGGGCCATAAGTGACCTCTACGGTTAGGTCAATGATCAAAATGAGGTGACCTAGAAGCAGCTACATCAAGACTACTTCCTCTCGTCGGCTGAACTTCAGAAACAAGTCTCCGGTAAAACCATCTACTCGTTTTCATCTTCTTTACACCCACATTATCTTTACCTTCTTTGCAGCCACCTATCTTTATCTCTTTACATCTACCAGTTCCTCTCCTTTCCTCCCCCCCCCCACACACACAGAAGAGGTACGATAAAGCTCATGAAACAGGGAGTGTGTGGACCAAATAGCGACTACCGAAGAGGCGGGGCCAGGAGCTGCGAATCAACCCCTGCAATCACAAGAAGGTGAGTACACAATCATACACATTACACTCATCTTCTTCTCTATGCCCACCTCCTTATTTCTTATACACCCCCAACTCTTCTAATCCTTTACCTTCTTTACATCGTATCTCATCTCTTTTTTTACACCTTCATACCCCCATCTCCTGACTCAGCCTTCCTAATTTCCAGGGATCCCTCTCTCCCCCCTCTGCGTCTGCTGCTGCCGCCGCCAATATCACAAACCTGTGAATAGCGTTCATTATCCACGGATGAACTTGGCGTCAAAACAGCCTAAAGACGAGCCAGAAAAAGAAACCATTTCTTTCCTTTTCCCCAACACAAATATCCTTTCCTGGGATTCCTTTAACCAGGTCATCTCCGGTGCATCACACGCTCATAAAAATACCCAGTTTCCCCCCTGCACGCGGACAATACGAAATGCAATAAGACATTTTTCCTCCCCGGAGGCGGCACTAGGGGGAAGGGGGAAAAGGGGGAAGAGGGGGGAAAGAGGAAAGGGAAGAGTCGGGGGAAAAAGGTAGTCCGTCATTTCAGCGGCAATAACTCCACCAATGTACTCTTGGGGAGGTCTTGGGTGACGACCCGTACGGAAGTAATAAACGACTCCGTCCTGTTGTCGAACTGGGAGACAAATTTTCGTGGTGTTGAGACGAGGGCTTAGTAATGAGCTAGCAGCTATTTTAAGCGCGTCTTCACGCCTCCTGGAGTATGGAAATACGCCTCCTGGAGTATGGAAATGAGTCTTCGGGGCATTCTTAAGTGAAGAAACTGGTTTCTTCCCCCTCAAATTGAGAAGAAACTGAAATCTTGGAGCTCCATTAGAGAAGAAATTAGAATCACCCTGCTTCAGTATACGAAGAAACCGAAATCTTCCTGCTTCAAGATAGGAAGAAACTAAAATCTTCCTGCTTCAGGAGAGGAAAAACCTGGAATCTTCCTCCTCTAGTAAAGAGGCTGAAAACTTCCTGAGAAAGAATCAGGAGTGATAATGTCAGATGATCTAACGTTCGAGGATCATAACAGGGTGGTAAAAATGACAGAATGAATAATGAGAACCTTCAATACAAGAGATACCAAGCCAATGATGAACCTATGTCATGTTCTCTCTAGTCTGTAATTTTACAGTATATTAACAGCCCCCTGTAAGGCGCTAGAAACTGCAGACCAAGAGGATGTAGAGAACCCTGACAGAACGTGTTTACCTTTGACGAGTTCCGAGAGTTTTTCTACAGAGCCCGGCCTTGGAATAGGCTCTCTGGTGTTTGCCTGGCCAGTCAGGCTGTTGTTGCTGGTGGTCTGCTGACCAACATAAATTACTGGGAATGCCTGAAACTCCTCGATTTGTACTCCCAAGAATGCAAGTGAAAAAGATGCATTATAATTCACACCTAGAAACTCCTAGGGACCTAGAGGAATCAGTCCCAAATCTGCATACAGACACGACTCCCCCCTAAAATCAGGAAATTTGGCAGACGGTGCAATATACCCCAATAAAAAGCAGGAGTGCCATGAGAATACTAAAAGAAAAATCACAATAAGTGTAAGAGGTCCAAGACTTCTTAACAGCCTACCATCATAAATAAGGGAGATCAGCAAAAGACTCCTGGCTGTCTTCAAGAAGGAACCTGACAGGTTCTTTAAGTCACTCCCTGATCAGCTGGGCTGTAATGCATATGCTGGACTTCGTATGGGTAGAACCAACAGCCTGGTTGATCAGGCAATCCCTTGGGAAGCCTGGTTGATCAGGCAATCCCTTGGGAAGCCTGGTCAAGGATTGGGGTCGCGAGGGCGTTGACTCTCGGAACACATTCCAGGTAGCAGAAAAGAGGCAACAGTCTTCCAGCTACTACAGAAAGATGCGTTAATCTTGCAGCCTCAGCAGGAAAGAAGCTGCATCTTCCTGCCCTAGAAAGAAACCAGAACCTCCTTACTTCAGCACGTAAAAGATTGGAATCTTACTCTTCCAGCAAAGAAATGTCTGGAATGACATGGGAACTGTGAAAAATATTATAAGAGAGACTTAGCAAAGGCAAACCTTTACTAGATGACACTTTGATCGTGAGGGGATCTTATCTAACGGCTTCTAGCTTTTATCGAAAGAAAACTTGATAGGTTCCCTAAGTCAGTTCCTAAACAACCGAGATGTAGTGCCTGTGTTGGACTGCGCACTGCTAGCACCATCAACTTGATTTATCAGGTCATCAACCAGGAGGCATGACCTGGGACTAGGCCATTAAGGGAGGATGATCCCCCAAAATGGATTACAAGTAATCTACAGGTAATCTTGTCAACCCATCGGAGGACCACGGTACAAATTTATATAAACTAGCCAAAAACGGCAAGGAGACGCTGGATTTTCCGATAGCAGAAAACGGGACATCACGCGACATTTCAAGGCCAGCTGTCTACCTACCTGGAGTCTACCCAGAGATCGTTCCGAGGGTCAACGCCCCCGCGGCCCAGTCCTTGACAAGGCTTCCCGCTGGATCAGGCCCTGATCAACCAGGCTGTGTCGGGCTAAGTTTTTGTAGGACGAGTTGTTAAAGAGTTGGTGTGATGTCAACTACGAGTTAATTCAACCCTGTTTTATTTTACATTATCGTTACTTCTCCTCGACTTGTGGGAATATGCAGATAAAGGAGTGTATCTCACTTTCCATACACAGAGACTACTTTGATTTCTCAGGAATTAAAGTATTCATGTTTGGTGGTGAACAGATGACATAAACCCACATGACCCCAGCGCATTCGAGAGATTTTTAAGCATCAACAAATAACCAATATTCCCCATTCTGTCTCTGCCACAGATAACACTATTTTGTTCAATGAGATCAAATTTATGTACAAAAATCATCACTTAACAGAAAAAAAAGAGAAGGTGAGGGATTTAAAGGTAGTACTATCAGAGGACCTTTAGATTCTAGTGTCACTATGTGGCTATCACAAACGCAAGAAAATTGATAGACCGGATAACTAGAACCTTCAGAACATGAGATGCAATGCTATTGATGATACTCTCTGACACCTCTCTCTAGACGAATTTGTTGCACACCAACAGCACCTTTCAGGGAAGGCAAAATAGCAGATCTGGAGAACGTATAACTTTAACTGCCTTTATAAATTTAGTCAAGCACCTAAATCATTGCGAAGGTCTTAATTCGTTTGAACTGTATTCCTCAGAAAGTAAGCAAGAAATATTTATCAAAATATACGCCTGGAAAATTGTGGAGGGATTGGTCTCAAATCGGTACACACTAAATTTACTCCATACGAGAGCAAGAGGCATGGCAGACAGTGCAAACTACCACAACTGAAAAGCAGAGGTGCAATGAGAAAATGAGAGAGAACTCAAAAAATATAAAGGAACGAAGACTTTTCAACACCCACCCTTCATAAGAAGAATTACCAACAGACCTCTCGTTACCGTCAAGAGAGTACTGGATATATTTCTAAAGTTAGTTCCTAATCAGCCTCTCTGGTACGTACTTTGGACTAAGTTGATTAGGTCAAACCAGGAGGCCTGTTATGGGACTGAGTACCCAGGGAAGTGACCTGCTCAATTATTAGCTTAGCGTTGTTCTAGATAATGAAGTGTACGTCTGGGTTGCAGATGTTTCAACTATTCCAAGAGAGCTTGTGTTCTTAAACTCTTCAATAGATATGACGTATTGTTTCAGCCAAAAAACACTTATGACATCCTGCACAGAAAACGGGAGTCGTGAGCTTTGATGTCATGGCAGGCAGGCGTGCGCGTGTGAAGCAACACACTGCTCAACTTACAGATGACTCTGGAGCTCAGGCAAACACACGTATGCCTGGGTGTAGGTGCAACTTGCCTGGCGAAAAGGTCACAGATGATTCTTGAGGTCACAGATGGCTCGAGGTGCGTCTGGCTGTCGATAATTCTTGTCAGCTTCGCTATCTCGGGTAGTCAAGGATTTGTTGAATTGTCCTCTGTATTCCCGAATGAAGAGTTCTGGGAATTTCAGAGGAGACTATTTTCACCTTGAGAAGCACTCACTGATCAAGCCGTCTACAAAAAGGCGTGTTCTGAGACTTGGCTGGGGACGCAGTGATCCCTGGAACCATAAACTTGTAAATGACAGAAGACAAAGTCATTGTTGGTTAAGTTATGCGCTAAGTAAGAAGCGAATAAGAACTCCGTTGTTTGTCGGAGTCTGAATTATGAAAAACCAAGTGCAGAGAAAACTTTGATTGTGGCTACGTTTCGCTCACTGTAGAGCCTTATTAAATCAATCACTGACATGATAAAGCTCTACACTGAGAGACATTGCCAAAACATCTTTTTTTTTTTTTGCACCTGTTATTTCTTCAGTATGAGAAGACTATGTTTTGACTGGGAAGTGATTTCGTTGCTTGATCATTCTGTAATCTTTGAAGTTCACGAAGTTTTACCTCTTTTCTTCCAAGAATAAATTATCAATACTGTTTCCCCCTTCACTCCATTTCTTCTCTTCCTACTCTTCCTCTTCTCTCTCTGTGCTTTCCTTTGTTCCAAACCTAGCCTCGTTCTCGTCTCTTCGGCTCTGTCTCGTTCTCAACACTCCGTCACGCCCTGCCTCGTCCTGGTCCAACCCCATCTGGCTCTCGTCTCTCCCCCCCCCACACACAGCCACTTGGGTTTGCAATATCCGCCAGCTAACACTTCCGTCGACAACTTAACGACCTCGCAACTACCAATAACGCACAACCGTCGACACCCGTAAAGCCTTCCTTAACCATACAGTGACCAGCTGAGAGGTAGAGTCCCACACTTCTTCCCAAGTGACCTGCTGAGATGTACCTAGTCCCACACTTCTTCCCAAGTGACCTGCTGAGATGTACCTAGTCCCACACTTCTTCCCAAGTGACCTGCTGAGATGTACCTAGTCCCATACTTCTTCCCAAGTGACCTGCTGAGATGTACCTAGTCCCACACTTCTTCCCAAGTGACCTGCTGAGATGTACCTAGTCCCACACTTCTTCCCAAGTGACCTGCTGAGATGTACCTAGTTCCACACTTCTTCCCAAGTGACCTGCTGAGATGTACCTAGTCCCACACTTCTTCCCAAGTGACCTGCTGGGGGAAAGGGTATTTCGTATTGGCACCTCAGACTTCTGGGAGTAGAATTCAACATTACACGCAAATGTCGCCTCGATGATACGTAATTAATAAGGTCTAAAATTGTAGACACAGTCATTGGTAAGTTATACTGGCATAGTTCTTCAGACAGAAAACTTCACAAATCATCAGCAGGGTCGTATCAATACAAGTAATGTTGTTACATCGAAGTTCACCATAATTTATATATATTAACGAAAGTTGTGGTACGTGGTTTGTCCACTAAATTACATTACAATTAGAAACATGGTCTACAATCTAGATTATAATTATTGTGATGAATGGTTTGAAAAACCGACAAGTTGAAGATTGAGACACTTATGCAGCATATGGGAATCTTTATTCAGGAAACGTTTCGCCACACAGTGGCTTCATCAGTCCAATACAAAGAGGAAGGCGTAAGGAGAGGAGGAGTATGAGGTAATCAGTCCCTCAACCTGGAGTCGATGTGTTCAGTCCATCAATCTTGTAGAATAAGATTGATGGACTGAACACATCGACTCCAGGTTGAGGGACTGATTACCTCATTCTCCTCCTCTCCTTACGCCTTCCTCTTTGTATTGGACTGATGAAGCCACTGTGTGGCGAAACGTTTCCTGAATAAAGATTCCCATATGCTGCATAAGTGTCTCAATTATTATAATCAAGAGGGAGTGCTAGACCCGTAGGATTATACAGCGCATGTGGAGGGGGGGGGGATGGAAGGTATTCAGATTCGATTCAGGGAACCGAAGCACAGATCCAATTCCCTAGAACAAGAGCCTCTCACCAGCATCAAGGAACCTCCCTTGAGGGGTGCAATCTAGATTATTATTATAATCAAGGGGGAAGCGCTAAACCCGGAGGATTATACAGCGCCTGGGGGGGGGGATGTGGAAGGCATTCAGGCTTAATTCGGGGAACTGGAGCACAGATCCAATTCCCTAAATCAAGAGCCCCTCACCAGCATCAAGGAACCTCCCTAGAGGGGTGCAATCTAGAGCTTTGAGAATTTTTGTCGACTGGAGACAGAACTAGTTATGGACCTGGCTGGATTGTTCGGTTTATGAGTTTTGGTTAAACCATCCACGTAGGGCAATAACCAGCTAGTTGTCATGAATTTATTGAACAATTTCACCCCTGTCTTTCAATGGTCGTTTAACTATATCAAACTCGTTAACAAAACCACTATCCTACACCCAAAAGTTTGTTATGTCAGTGGGAAATGTATTTTCATATTTTTTTTTAAGTATACAAGGGCGTTTTACTTCGATTAAAATTAAATTATATAGGGTTCAAAAAGCCTTTGAAAATTTCGATGATCTTTTCACCCAAAGGGGCTTTATTAAGCACGTGATAAAGCCCCGCAGTGAAATGTAACTAAGTTTTTTACCTACTAAAAGCGCCTTTGAAACTACAGTTTGCTGGAATGTTTTCAATCCTGGTTGGTTACGAGATTCACATTACAAATGTGATTCTTTGCTACGGTTTCTTATTACTCGAGTCGGGGAATATTTCTCGTGCTTCAAACATTTTTAAAAGAGTGTGCTAGTCTCTGCTGCTGTGTTGCTAGTCTCCGCTGCTGTGTGTTGCTAGTCTCTGCTGCTGTGTGTTGCTAGTCTCCGCTGCTGTGTGTTGCTAGTCTCCGCTGCTGTGTGTTGCTAGTCTCCGCTGCTGTGTGTTGCTAGTCTCCGCTGCTGTGTGTTGCTAGTCTCTGCTGCTGTGTGTTGCTAGTCTCCGCTGCTGTGTGTTGCTAGTCTCCGCTGCTGTGTGTTGCTAGTCTCCGCTGCTGTGTGTTGCTAGTCTCCGCTGCTGTGTGTTGCTAGTCTCCGCTGCTGTGTGTTGCTAGTCTCCGCTGCTGTGTGTTGCTAGTCTCCGCTGCTGTGTGTTGCTAGTCTCCGCTGCTGTGTGTTGCTAGTCTCCGCTGCTGTGTGTTGCTAGTCTCCGCTGCTGTGTGTTGCTAGTCTCCGCTGCTGTGTGTTGCTAGTCTCCGCTGCTGTGTGTTGCTAGTCTCTGCTGCTGTGTGTTGCTAGTCTCCGCTGCTGTGTGTTGCTAGTCTCCGCTGCTGTGTGTTGCTAGTCTCCGCTGCTGTGTGTTGCTAGTCTCCGCTGCTGTGTGTTGCTAGTCTCCGCTGCTGTGTGTTGCTAGTCTCCGCTGCTGTGTGTTGCTAGTCTCCGCTGCTGTGTGTTGCTAGTCTCCGCTCCTGTGTGTTGCTAGTCTCCGCTCCTGTGTGTTGCTAGTCTCCGCTCCTGTGTGTTGCTAGTCTCCGCTGCTGTGTGTTGCTAGTCTCCGCTGCTGTGTGTTGCTAGTCTCTGCTGCTGTGTGTTGCTAGTCTCCGCTGCTGTGTGTTGCTAGTCTCCGCTGCTGTGTTGCTAGTCTGCTGCTCTTCTCGTCTATGCCGCTCCTTGGAAGATTCACAACGACATGATTTTCTGTGCTTTTTTTTCCACCAATGTCAGAGGTTGGAATTTCAAGGAGGGAATATGTTATCGAAAAGGCTGGCAAGGTTCTTTGCACAAAGCAACGCTTCCTGGTTTTTCCTTTCTCTGTAAATTTTTTGAAGCTTCCCATCTGAATGCACGTATTTTCAAAGGTTGCAGAACTATTGTCCAGGGCTCTGTTGAAATATATATATATATATATATATATATATATATATATATATATATATATATATATATATATATATATATATATTTATACGCAACTACATCAACATCCAGTGTGTTATTTTATCCGGCTATTCCTCACTGTTGATGTAGCTTGCAATCCTTCATATGTTGATGTTGTAGCCATAGGCCTACACAGCACCTCAGCACTAAGGGCAAAATAGCTGTCCAGTTTCCAATTGTCGTATGGTGATGCAAAATGTTCTGGTTATTCATTTTTTAAGAAGCGATGTACCCAGGTTATTTTGACTGTAGGAAAGTTTCTCGAGTCAATCTGAGAGATCCAACACAGATCGTATAAATATTTTTACTTTCAAAAGTATCGTAGGTAAATAATACGTAGTTTTAATTAATGGTTATCGTTATCCTGATCCTTCCTTCACCAAATATTATTGTTATTACTAGTAGTAGTAGTAGTAGTAGTAGTAGTAGTAGTAGTAGTAGTAGTAGTAGTAGTAGTAGTAGTAGTAGTAGTGTGGAAGCGCTAAGGAATACGAAGATGGGTAATGATCAGAGCTTGATCTGACCACAGGTACAGTAGCTGGAATTTCATGCATCAGAAACATTCAGTGAGTATCACGGCTCCTTCCTTGAAGGAACTTCTCAGAGGTCGCCCCCCCAGTGTGCTCAGAGGTCGCCCCCCAGTGTGCTCAGAGGTCGCCCCCCAGTGTGCTCAGAGGTCGCCCCCCAGTGTGCTCAGAGGTCGCCCCCCCAGTGTGCTCAGAGGTCGCCCCCAGTGTGCTCCGAGGCCACCTCCAGTGTGCTCAGAGGCCACCTCCAGTGTGCTCAGAGGTCGCCCCCAGTGTCCCTGTCAAAGCCGATTCTCTTTCATCATCTCATTTTCCTGTGCCTGGAGCTCTTCCTCATGCTTTCCATGCTTGGAACTAGATTACATGGTATTAAAGAAGCTCCCTTTGATGCCAAGATTCCTAAATATTCTCTTTGGTTTATTAAACCCCAAGGCTAGCCAGTCCTAATTCTCGGTCTTCTGGTTCACAAATGCATTTGTTTTCAAGGTTTGCTGGAAGGTTTTCAGAGTTTTCCTTAGGTATTACGAACACAGATATACATACACCTTGCGATTATATTTGGGAACATGGAAAAGACAGCAGAGAATAACCGAATATTTCCTTCATCAAATAAGCTCGTATTTACTAAATATTATAGCCTATGTACAGTATTTACACTATGTACAATGAGGCAAACACAAGTACAAGACACGATGAATCGTGAGCCACCAGCACAGAAAGCAACTCTGCCAGTTTTTTTTTTCCCACGAGTGTACCACATCGCTTAACAGCTTTGGCGGTCTTTCTTGCGATTGGCTGGTTGAACCGAGGTACTGATATAACGACGGTGCCCCTTTGATTGTTAAACCCTTAGCACCTGGTTCGCTGGTCGGGAGGCAGCCTATATGGGAGTGTGATATAGGCCGAATAAAATGTAACATTCTTAGCATGACACATTAGGTATATTAATGTTGATGGACTTGTCACTACTAAAGAAAAAAAAAAAAAAGGTACAAGTACCTGTTCAGCCAGACTGTGGTAACCTCATTCTTCCAGAAATAAGGCGGCTACCAGGAAGTGGTCAGGAAGTGGAATGGCCTAGAATGAGAAGTGGTATAGGCAGAATTCATACATTGCTTTAAGAATAGATATGACAGGGCTCAAGCTGCATGGAGAGAGACCAGTAGCGGCCAGCCGATAGGCTAGGCCAGGAGCTGAATACCGACTCCTACAACCATAATTAGAGTGCGCGCACACACACGCGCACACGCACACACACGCGCACACACACACGAGCGCACACACACACACACACACACACACACACACACACACACACACACACACCCACACACACACACACACACACACACACGTGAGAAACGATCCATACATAGCTTTAAGAAGGGGTACGATAAGGTTCTTGGAGCAGGGAGAGAATTCACACCAATTCTATATATTTTTTAAAACTCATTCCTCTCAAAATGTGTGTGAAACCATGCTGTTGGTGCCATCATCACTGACACAGGTGACCACACCCTCAGGATTGACGCAGTCTCTCAGAGATACATGGCGTTAATCCCTTCAAAACTCTCACTTTCCTGAACCTCCACTGGACAAACCTTTGTTTAACTCTTTGAATAGCCTCGTCGTCCACTCTGCCTCTTTTTTCACTCACCCTCACTTTTTCCCCCACTGTCTGCTACCTCAATCTTTCCCTGCCTCCCTCCCTCTATTTTTCCCTTCATACCCCCCTTCCTTCCTTTCTCCCTGTTTGTTTGTCCGCCTCAATCAGTCCCTGCCCGACTTTTCCCTTCCTTCCTTGACTGTCGTCCTGCCTCCCTCCATTCCCTCCATCCAGGCCTACTTTCCTAATTCCCTGCCAGCGTGCCTGCTCGTCTCCCTCCATCCATACTTCCCTCCTAACATGCTTGCCTATCTTTCTCCATTCCAGTATAGTAGCACTCGGACCACCCTGTCCAACACCGGGTTAGCTTGTGCGCACTGCTACCGCGAAACGTCATGGAGCTGTCGCCTATCCTACCTTCACACACACACACACACACACACACACACACACACACACACACACACACACACAATGTTTTAGAGATGGGACACAACATCAAGGGGTCACAAATGGAAGTTGAAAACTCAGGTGAGTCGCAGGGATGTTAGGAAGTATTTCTTCAGACTTACGGTTATTAGGAAGTGGAACAACTTGGAAGGTGATGTAGTGAAGGCAGGATCCATACACAGGTTTAAGAAAAGCTACGATAAAGCTTTTGGAGCAGGGAAAGAGTGGACTTAGTAGCGAATAGCGAAGAGGTGAGGCCAGGAGCTATGAATCGACCCCTAAAAACCACACTCACACAAGTTTAGAGAAAGGGAGGGAAAAGTCTGGAAGAATGTCCTAGAAGATGAAATAGAAAAGGAACATTGAACAACAGTTGGTATTAACTAAAGAATTAGCAAAAAAAAGGCACAATACCGTGACTGGAACGATACACAAATAACCCGCACATAAAAGAGAGAAGCTTACGACGACGTTTCGGTCCGACTTGGACCATTTACAAAGTCACACTAACCAGAAGTGGAGCAGGAAGAGGTGGTGGTGGTTAGTAGTAGTAGTAGTAGTAGTAGTAGTAGTAGTAGTAGTAGTAGTAGTAGTAGTAGTAGTAGTAAGTAGTAGTAGTAGTAAGTAGTAGTAGTAAGTAGTAGTAGTAGTAAGTAGTAGTAGTAAGTAGTAGCAGTAAGTAGTAGCAGTAGTAGTAGTGGGGAATAAGGAGGACGAGCCAGTCAAATACAAAGGAAGGGGAGCACTGCAAGGGAGCTAGGTACACACAGAGGGAGAGCAATCCCACAGAGGTGGGTGAAAGGGGAATTGGTGAAATAAATAAAGAAGGAACAGAAACACGTGTTTCTGTTCCTTCACCACCCCCTCTTCCTGCCTATATATAGCCGTCCTGCTCCACTTCTGGTTAGTGTGACTTTGTAAATGGTCCAATTCAGACCGAAACGTCGTCGTAAGCTTCTCTCTTTTATGTGCGGGTTATTTGTGTAACTAAAGAATTCATTGCTAGAGCCAATACAAGTCAATAAATTAAAAATGGAGATTGCAAATAACTAAGTTACTGAGGGGACACTGTTGATAGAGATTCTGGCTGTGTTAAAAAATAAAATCACGAATATAAAGAATCAAAGAGAAAGAACAACACATAAATGGGGGATGATAAAATGCATTGTGATTTCAGATTTCAAGATGTTTTTGCGGCATATAAGAGTATTGACAAATATGAGAGTGACGAACACAGGCTACTGGACAGTGACCTGAAGGTCACCATTTATCACCCACACTTCACTATCCCATTATATACACTGTCCTTTTAACCTCTATGTTAGAAGTGATCAAGATCCCAGGATCGAAACGTTTTCTTGTAAATATGTCCTAGTGTTTGCTGGCGGGACTTTCTAAACCAATTTGTCGGTATCTATTACCAAGGTTTATACCAATAAGTGTTATAAATTAGACGAGATGTCGCTGAGGAGATAAAGTAACAGGTGGTTTCATGAACACTGCTAAGAGAACAAAAAGGCACAATACCGTGGCTCCCTCACTTTTACGTTAGTGTGACTTTGTAAATGGCCCAAGTCAGACCAAAACGTCGTCGTAAGCTCTCCTCTCATATGTGCAGGTTATCAGTGCACTGCTAAGTGGTTGAATGAAGGCAGAAATGATTTTTTTTTACAGACTAACAGGTCCATACAAACTCATCGAATGAGTTTTCCAACAAAGATCCTCAAGGAGAGATGAAAATCATGCTAAAACAAACGAGAAAAAACTGCAACAGTGAGAATAATACACTAGAATTTAGGGATATGTTTAATGAAAAAAACCCTGATACCGGTTTATATAACTGAAATAAAAAAAAATCATATTTTAAACAAGGTTTTATCTGACGGAAATTACTTGTGTTGAAGAGAAAGAAAAAGAGAGAGTAGGGAAGAAAGGAGGAGGATTGAGAATATTGGAAGACTCTCTTCAAGTTATGGAAAGTGAAATCCAAAACACTAAAACTTTAGGGATAAAAGTACGAAACAGCGATGATAAACTCTTAGAAGTAAATAAAAAAAACCTACCATTTAATAATGCTTGGGAAATAAAAAGTCTAAGAGAATAAATAAGGAATTACATAATATCCTTAAGGAACTATTGATATTTTAACTATAAAAATAAATGTTGCAGCAGCCTACGAGGCTGGAAGAGTAAATAAATGGTCAATATATTTTCTCCGTTTAATGACATTTTATGTATCAGCATATAAATGAAGCGACTAAAATGAGAGGCAGCAACACACTGCCAATGTTAGATTTAGTGTTTACGAGAACAGCGGAGGGAATTTTCAACACGATCTATTTAAACCCACTAGTGAAGGTTGATCATGTTCCATAGGAAGTAACATGTGATGTGAAATATGACTAATTTGATGAATAAGAAATACGTAAAAACGAACAATTAGCTTATAATGGAATAACAATGTTTTAAAAGAGTACTTTAGAGAAATTAAATGAAACAATATACTTAAAGGAGCATGCAGACATGGTCAAGAGGTACGGTTGTTCAGAATGGGGAAGAAATGTGATCTAGATGGCTTTGATGGTGGAATGATTGTTGGTGCCAAACGGGACGTTCTGAATATCTCAGACTACTAATCATCTGGGATTTTCACTCACAATAGTCTCTAGTCACAGGGAATGGTGTGAAAAACACAACATACTGTGAACGGCAGTTATGTAGGCGCAAAAGCCTTGATAATGAGAGGTCAGAAGAGAAGGTGACAGTGACTCAGACTTACAGCAGTGGTGTGCAGATCTTTGAAGACACAACACCTCGAACCTTGAAGTGAATGGGAAACACAAGAAAAGACCACACAGGGTTCAACTACTGTCAGCCAAGAACAGGAAATTGAGGCTTCAGTGGGCACAGGCTCAAAAAAAAAAAAAAGTAACAGTTGGAAAAATGCCGTCTGCTCTCACGAATCGCGATTTCTACTACGACATACAGATGGTAGGGTCAGAATTTGGCAAACATTTGGAATATGGTAGAACAGGAGATTCGCAGAATGAATGCGTAGCCAATAAATCTGCAGCAACTGCGTGATGCTATCATGTCAACATGGACCAGAATCTCTCTAAAGAATATTCACAGCACCTTGTTGAACCCAAGCCACTAAGAATCCAGGCTGTTCCTGAGGCAAATGAGGGTACAGAGGGCACTACCCATTACTAGAAGGGTGCACCTAATAAAATGATCACTGAGTGCAAATTGTACAGGTACACGAGTAAGTGTGGTTGGGTGTGAGTTGGACCTGTCTAGTATGGGCCAATAGCTCTACTGCAGTGTTCCTTCGTTCTCTTAACTCACTGGAGACAAATTCGCACCAGCCTGACTGAACATTCCTAAGGGAAGGCAGACATCAGAGTGGGACTACCAGGGTGGAAGAACGCTCGACACCGGTCACAGGTAGGTGTATGATAGTGAGGGTAGGTGCATGATAGTGAGGGTTGGTGTATGATAGTGAGGGTTGGTGTATGATAGTGAGGGCAGGTGTATGGTAGTGAGGGTAGGTGTATGATAGTGAGGGTAGGTGTATGATAGTGAGGGTAGGTGTATGATAGTGAGGGTAGGTGTATGATAGTGAGGGTAGGTGCATGATAGTGAGGGTTGGTGTATGATAGTGAGGGTTGGTGTATGATAGTGAGGGTAGGTGTATGGTAGTGAGGGTAGGTGTATGATAGTGAGGGTAGGTGTATGATAGTGAGGGTAGGTGTATGATAGTGAGGGTAGGTGTATGATAGTGAGGGTAGGTGCATGATAGTGAGGGTTGGTGTATGATAGTGAGGGTTGGTGTATGATAGTGAGGGTAGGTGTATGGTAGTGAGGGTAGGTGTATGATAGTGAGGGTAGGTGTATGATAGTGAGGGTAGGTGTATGATAGTGAGGGTAGGTGTATGATAGTGAGGGTAGGTGCATGATAGTGAGGGTTGGTGTATGATAGTGAGGGTTGGTGTATGATAGTGAGGGTAGGTGTATGGTAGTGAGGGTAGGTGTATGATAGTGAGGGTAGGTGTATGATAGTGAGGGTAGGTGTATGATAGTGAGGGTAGGTGTATGATAGTGAGGGTAGGTGCATGATAGTGAGGGTTGGTGTATGATAGTGAGGGTTGGTGTATGATAGTGAGGGTAGGTGTATGGTAGTGAGGGTAGGTGTATGATAGTGAGGGTAGGTGTATGATAGTGAGGGTAGGTGTATGATAGTGAGGGTAGGTGTATGATAGTGAGGGTAGGTGCATGATAGTGAGGGTTGGTGTATGATAGTGAGGGTTGGTGTATGATAGTGAGGGTAGGTGTATGGTAGTGAGGGTAGGTGTATGATAGTGAGGGTAGGTGTATGATAGTGAGGGTTGGTGTATGATAGTGAGGGTAGGTGTATGATAGTGAGGGTAGGTGCATGATAGTGAGGGTAGGTGTATGATAGTGAGGGTAGGTGTATGATAGTGAGGGTAGGTGTATGATAGTGAGGGTAGGTGTATGATAGTGAGGGTAGGTATGATAGTGAGGGTAGGTGTATGATAGTGAGGGTAGGTGTATGATAGTGAGGGTAGGTGCATGATAGTGAGGGTTGGTGTATGATAGTGAGGGTAGGTGTATGATAGTGAGGGTAGGTGTATGATAGTGAGGGTAGGTGTATGATAGTGAGGGTAGGTATGATAGTGAGGGTAGGTGTATGATAGTGAGGGTAGGTGTATGATAGTGAGGGTAGGTGTATGATAGTGAGGGTAGGTGTATGATAGTGAGGGTAGGTGTATGATAGTGAGGGTTGGTGTATGATAGTGAGGGTAGGTGTATGATAGTGAGGGTAGGTGTATGATAGTGAGGGTAGGTGTATGATAGTGAGGGTAGGTGTATGATAGTGAGGGTAGGTGTATGATAGTGAGGGTAGGTGCATGACAGTGAGGGTAGGTGTATGATAGTGAGGGTAGGTGTATGATAGTGAGGGTTGGTGTATGATAGTGAGGGTAGGTGTATGATAGTGAGGGTAGGTATGATAGTGAGGGTAGGTGTATGATAGTGAGGGTAGGTGCATGATAGTGAGGGTTGGTGTATGATAGTGAGGGTAGGTGTATGATAGTGAGGGTAGGTGTATGATAGTGAGGGTAGGTGTATGATAGTGAGGGTTGGTGTATGATAGTGAGGGTTGGTGTATGATAGTGAGGGTAGGTGTATGGTAGTGAGGGTAGGTGTATGATAGTGAGGGTAGGTGTATGATAGTGAGGGTTGGTGTATGATAGTGAGGGTAGGTGTATGATAGTGAGGGTAGGTGCATGATAGTGAGGGTAGGTGTATGATAGTGAGGGTAGGTGTATGATAGTGAGGGTAGGTGTATGATAGTGAGGGTAGGTGTATGATAGTGAGGGTAGGTGTATGATAGTGAGGGTAGGTGTATGATAGTGAGGGTAGGTGTATGATAGTGAGGAGAGGTGTATGATAGTGAGGAGAGGTGTATGATAGTGAGGGTAGGTGTATGATAGTGAGGAGAGGTGTATGATAGTGAGGAGAGGTGTATGATAGTGAGGAGAGGTGTATGATAGTGAGGAGAGGTGCCTCAAAAACTGAGTTACATAGTGCTCTAAACATGTATCATTTTTACACTATTAAATCTACCATGTCATTATCCACTTTTCTCCGTCGTAGACAATTCAGTCAGGTTAAATAATCACAAAACAAGCTCACTTATTTAAAAGTAAAAAAAAAAATCACATTTCAAAATCCATATTGGCAATTTGTTCAATGGTCATTAGCTGTAATTTTCAGCAGATTCTGACGAAAGAGGAAATATCTCTATTATTTGTGCCGAAAAGGGGGGTCTGAGATCTTAGACAAGCACCCAACAGAAAGAGGGGCACCCCTGTGGGAAGAGTAGCACCCCTGTGGGGAGAGGCGCACCCCTGTGGGGAGAGCGGCATCCCTGTGGAGAGTGGCACCTCTGTGGAGAGAGAGTGGCACCCCTGTGGGGAAAGGCGCACCCCTGTGGGGAGAGCGGCATCCCTGTGGAGAGTGGCACCTCTGTGGAGAGAGAGTGGCAACCCTGTGAGGAGAGTGACACCCCCCTAGAGATGAGGTCACTACCACTGCGTGAATTAAGGTGACCTTGCATAAGGGGGAAAAGGACGAGGAGGGAGACTGAGGGAGGGAAGGATAGTGAGGAAGAGTGAAGGAAGGATAGTGAGGGAGGGAACTCATGGTCTCACAGGCACCTCTCACACTCACCTTTAAAGAGTCGGCTAAGTTCAATAAGTAAACTCAGCTTGAACACCACCAACACTACCACCACCAACACTACCACCACCTACACTTCCACCACCACCTACACTACCACCACCACCACCTACACTGCCACCACCTTCACTACCACTACCACCTACACTACCACTACCTACACTACCACCACCACTACCTACACTACCACCACCTACAATACCACCACCACCTGCACCAAAACCACCATTTGAACCTCCAGCGCCACCACCATCTCAACTACAAGCATCACTAGCACAATCATAACATACACAAAAAGCCTCGACCCCCCGCAGGAAGAAATCGGTCAGAACACGCTAACAATGATAACGATGTATAAAATACTCAGAAATCGTTAGAGCTGACAAGTCGGACTGAAATAAGATTCGTAGGAGCGAATCCTTTGATATACCTTGGTTGAGTTTCTCTAAGCCCGGCCTTGGACCAAGCTCGTCTGGTGCTTGCCTGGTCTACTAGGATGTTGCGCTGGCGACCCGCTGACACACGTATCCATCACAGCCTGGTTAATTTGGCAGCTGGTGAAAGATACCTGCTCAGATTCCTCTTGAAGACATCTGCACTTGTCCCAGCAGTGTTTTTGATATCTTCTGGCAAGATATTGAGTAGTCTGGGGCTACGGATGTTGATACAATGCTCTCTTCTTGTGCCCAAGTTGCCCATGCTTTTCACTGGGTTTATTTTTAATTTTCTCCCATATATCTCGCTCCAGTATGTTATGGTAGTAGGCAGATTTGGGAGGCCCCCTCGAGTACTTTCCATGTATATATTGTCAATGTATCTCTCCTCCGCTCCTCTTGGTAAACAAGTGGAATAACTTGGAAGATGATGTGATTGAGACAAACTCCATACACAGTCTCAGGAGAAGGTATGATGAATCAAAAGGGGTCAGAAACAAGTGCTGGTCAATTTTGAGGTTAAGAGACGGAGGCCAGGACAAGAGTCTGGAACCCAGCAGATATAACTCAGCCCATGTACCTATGTACACACACACACACACACACACACACACACACACACACACACACACACACACACACACACAGTGCAGGGAAGTGACTGACAAATTCATCTCAACTCTGGAAAAAAGCTACGGAGGTGAAGAGAGACTGAAGGAGAACCTGTGGTTCAACCACAATCGAAGGAACTTAAAAAATACCCAAACAAGGGAGAATAAAATATTACATATCACGTACTATACATAAATTTCTAAACCTACGGGTGTTATGTAGCTCAAGGAACAATGGAGGCTCGATTTCCCGTACGCTGCTCGCGAGATAAACGTACCTCCCGTACCTACCAAAATTCTTGCTAAAATTGAAGACACACTCAAAAACCAGGACAGACAGACAAGCAGGAGAGTCATTAATGTCAGGCAGGTATTTGCAATGTGCCAGAAAAGGCGTTTTATAAGTTAGCAACCAAACCGAAACCATGGTACCGGACCTCGGAGGCGATGACCCCCGAAACTGTCTAGGTTGACACTAGTAGAAGCTAGGACAAAGTTGTTCCACAGCCACACCAGATAGAAACAGAGTAAAATATCAAGTTATAAAGCTGTAGACGGTTAGAGGACGAGAGAAGAGGAGGGGGGAAGGGAGGGAAAGGGAACAGGAGGGAAAAAAAAGAGGCCTACGCACGAAAAAATTGTGACTAGAAGGATAGAAACCTATTCACGGAACAACATATGTGAGAAGAGCATATCGAAAGAGCATTTTTACAAGTTAACTTCAGCCAGTACCTGACAGGTAAGGTGACGCCAAACTTCAGCCAGTACTTGACAGGTAAGGTGACGCCAAACTTCAGCCAGTACCTGACAGGTAAGGTAAGGCCAAACTTCAGCCAGTACTTGACAGGTAAGGTGGCGCCAAACTTCAGCCAGTACCTGACAGGTAAGGTAAGGCCAAACTTCAGCCAGTACTTGACAGGTAAGGTGGCGCCAAACTTCAGCCAGTACCTGACAGGTAAGGTAAGGCCAAACTTCAGCCAGTACTTGACAGGTAAGGTGGCGCCAAACATAGCCAGTACCTGACAGGTAAGGTAAGGCCAAACTTCAGCCAGTACCTGACAGGTAAGGTGGCGCCAAACTTCAGCCAGTACCTGACAGGTAAGGTAAGGCCAAACTTCAGCCAGTACTTGACAGGTAAGGTAAGGCCAAACTTCAGCCAGTACCTGACAGGTAAGGTAAGGCCAAACTTCGCTAAATTGACAAAGATCATAAACCAAGATGAACCAAAGCTATAAAAGAAATTGAACTCTTAGCTCTATCGCTTTTTCGACATGACATTTTCATTGCTCGCTCACTCAGTCACTAACTAGCTTGTTCGTTCGCTTAGTCACTCACTCGCTCACTAGTGCTCGTTAACAAGCTCGTCTGATCTGCCACTCAATTCTTCAAATGTTCACTAGTTTAGCTGCTCGCTGGTTCCTTCGATGGTGTAATCGCTTGCTTGTTCGTCCGATCACATGCTCGTTTAATCCATCGTTCATCTGATAGCTCGTTCGTTTGCTCGTTTGATCGCTCGTTCAATCATTCGTTCCCGCAGATTAAAAATGCAATAACCTCTTATAAAGGAATTCATGAGTGGGAATATGAGATGACAGGAGGAATGTGAGGAGGGAGGGGAAGGAAGAGGGGAGGCAGGGGAAGGAAGAGGGGAGGCAGGGGAACGAAGAGGGGAGGCAGGGGAACGAAGAGGGGAGGCAGGGGAACGAAGAGGGGAGGCAGGGGAACGAAGAGGGGAGGCAGGGGAACGAAGAGGGGTAGGGACTAAGGGGCAGGGAGTAAGGGAAAAGGGAGGAAATGGAAACAAAGGAGAAGAGGAAGGCATTAATGAGAGGAGGAGGAAATGGAGGAGGGAAGAGAAAAAAAAAATATGAAGGGTAAGTAGAAGGTGAGCTGAGGAGTGGAAGACAGCAGCAACATTCACCAGAACCTCCTTTAAGAAGCAGACATTTCTTTTTTCACCAACTTCACTTATCCTGACAACACCCAAAAGTTTGACGGCAATGTTTCTTCTTCCTCTACATCTGCTACGTTTCATGGTCGCACGTACTACGTACGTGTGTGTGTGTGGGGGGGGGGGAGGGGGTCTTCAGTATACCTGAGATTTATTAATTCCCAAGAAACATGAACTCCAGTTCTGGAACTGAACCTTTGAAGCTGTCATATATACTGAACCCATAGTAGAACACATTATATTCTCCTTGCTTTACCGAGATCTCCCAGCACAGGCTAAAAGATTTTATCTCTTACATCCCGTGTAATGGAATATGATTGGTCTAGCTTTTATTTCCATTATGTCAGTAGTATATATAGGAGGGGTAGCAGCACACTGCTAATATACACGACAAAAAAAAATACTGTGATCGTGTTTGTTACTCATCCTTACCTCCTGCTACCAACTACCAGCAGACAGAAATATTGCTGGAACAAATGTGGAAGTATTCAAGAGAAAAGTAGATCACTACCTTCGCGACGTGCCAAATCAGTCAGGCCGTCAACAGCAAGAGCCCCGTGGACCAGGCCACCAAAGGGGCGGCCTGGCCGCCCCAAGACGGGCCGCCAGAATAAGAGTTTTCATGGCTCCAAAAAGCGAACTAGTGGCAATAGTTAGGGAAAGGTCTAGGTTGCAGAATAAGCTTGTCCCAATAAATGATTCTTCTGCAACTCGTGTCTTTTTTTTTTCACTGTCCTGACGGTGTGTAGGAAAACTTTGACGGTCCCTGGAAGACCGAGGTCTCTTGTAACTGCTACCAGACCATTACACATTTCTTCGCCAGTATATCTGGAGAGGGTTTCAGGGGAGGGGGGTCCACGCCCCCGCGGCTAGGTCTGAGACCAATGTCGAGATTTATTACATGTCGCTTTCTGCTCTGTTCCTATACCATTTATGTTGCCTCCTCTGCATATTTCTCTCTTCATAACACCCGTCTCTTCTATTTTAACTCTTCAAGCTTGAAAGCTCACCAGTAGATCATACTGAATTTCATAATTTCACAATAACATGATAATGTCTAACTGTTGTCAGTTCTGGGGACAGACACACAGACACAGACACACACACACAGACACACACACACAAGAAACTAGAGAAAGTGCAAAGGTTTGCAACAAGACTAGTCCCAGAGCTAAGAGGTATGTCCTACGAGGAGAGGTTAAGGGAAATCAACCTGACGACACTGGAGGACAGGAGAGATAGGGGGGACATGATAACGACATACAAAATACTGAGAGGAATTGACAAGGTGGACAAAGACAGGATGTTCCAGAGATTGGACACAGTAACAAGGGGACACAGTTGGAAGCTGAAGACACAGATGAATCACAGGGATGTTAGGAAGTATTTCTTCAGCCACAGAGTAGTCAGTAAGTGGAATAGTTTGGGAAGCGATGTAGTGGAGGCAGGATCCATACATAGCTTTAAGCAGAGGTATGATAAAGCTCACGGCTCAGGGAGAGTGACCTAGTAGCGATCAGTGAAGAGGCGGGGCCAGGAGCTCGGACTCGACCCCCGCAACCTCAACTAGGTGAGTACAACTAGGTGAGTACAGACACACACACAGACACACACACAGACACACACATCTGAGATGGCAGAATGTAATCATGTGCACTACAAGTCGTTTCAATTACTTAACACCCCAGGGAGGATACACCCCAGGGAGGATACACCCCAGGGAGGATACACCCCAGGGAGGATACAATGAGAAAGGCTGAAAGTTAGACAGTTTCATTACATTAGGACTATCAAGGTACTAGATACCAAGTCTCCTGTGCCAGGATGTAGTTGCAACCAGCCTATTTTAAGCCCTTTGAACATTTACTCGATGTGGATTTCCCACAAACAGTAAATAAAGCAAATGCAACAACTTGCTTAGTTAGGCTGAGTTAAGCTGGGTTGTCCACAAGCCATAAAATTTAACCAATTATAACGTACCACAACGGAAATATATGAAGTGATAAAATGGCCTTCCGAGCGAACAGAAAACGAGTACCCACTGAGCGCGGCATCAATAACTAAGTGAAATTTTTACTGTTAAAAGCCTGATCAACAAGACTGTCAGTCATAGCCGCACGCAGACGTATGCACCACAGCCCAGCAGATCAGGAAATGACTTGAATATGTCAGTTTCATTCTTAAAGACAGCTATGGGTTTGTTGGTAACGCCCCTTATAGATGGAGATGGGGTGCTGAGTCTTGGTCCATTTACACTTGTAGTTAGCTTTTTGTGTACTCGTTACACTCTTGTTTTTTTTTTTTCATCGGGAGTATTTTGCATAGTCTGCGAAGCCTTTCGCTTTCAAAAAGAATGATTTCAGTATGCAAATTTTGAACTATTTCCCCAAGAATTTCCCAGGTGTAAATTACGATGCATTTCCTTGCCTATGTTTTTGGAAGCACAATTTCAGGGACTTCAAGCATTCCCTGTAATTCAGATGCTTGACTGAAATTATATGGTCACTAAAGGTTCTCTGTACAGTCTCCAGCTCTGCATTTTCGTCTGCCTTAAAAATGGAATGTTGGTATAGAGCAGTATTATAGCCTAGAGAGAACAAGCGACTTGAGTATCACCGTTAGCTTGGCATCTCTTGCTCTGAAGGTTCTAGTTATCCAGCCTATCATTTCCTTTGTGATTGTGATAAGATTGTTGTGACCCTGAGACGCGAGATTGTCGGATATCACTCAGTTTTTCTCTTCAAACTCCTGCTCTAGTGACTGATTAGAGTTTGACTTGTGCCCAGTATCAAACTATTTCCTAATTTTTTCCACAGCAAAGCAGCTGAAATTTGTCCTCACTGACTGTATAGTCCTTGTGGCTTAGCGCTTCTTTTTGATTATAATAATAATGTCCTCACTGAGCATCATGTCAGTGGCCCACTGGAAGTCTTGCTATATTTCAACTTGAAGATTTGATGTGTCATCTTTGTTTTTACTGTGCCAGCCTTCGTTTACTCTTTAAATTCTATTTGTTTGAAAGTTCAAGATCAATCTGCCAGCTTTTCTGGTAATTCCTTTTGTACACTATCATACCATGGTCACGCTTAGCTAAGGATTCTGGAAAGTGTGTACACTACATATGCGTTTTACCTGTCTTTCTGTGTATCAAAGACTATGTCGTAATGATCCAACAATTACGAGAGGCAGGAGCGACTTGCTGTAAACTCACACTGCTCTACGTTGTGCAACTGTAGCAATTTCACTTGAGAAGCAATATTGCATCTTAAAACTCTTCCAAAGAATTTAATAAAGAACGTCAATAATATTGATCTATAGTATTTCCTACTGCTTTATTGTCAGCGTAGTTCAATATGGAAATATCAGTGGTTATTAATGACTGTGTTTGGGTTTCTTCTCCGTAAAACATTGAAACCACGAGATAGTAGTTTCCCGCAATTCTTGATGAATATAGAATTCCACGAGTCTGCGTCTGAGCTCTACCTGGATCTGAGGTACAGATCCTGGATATACTATCAATGGCATCCTCGAAGCCGAGTGGGATTGCTCTTATGTTACAAACTTATGGAACTGCGAATTTGATATCGTTAGAGTTTTCAGTTTCACCAATGAAATCTTATTTACACTGTCAGTTTTTAGACTGATTAAAGGACCAGTGAACACATGGTATTGAGACCAGTATTTCACCGGTTTCTTCGCTGTAGTCAGCCCTCCCTCCAGTACTAAAACGGATTTTTGTTCTGGATTCTGCATAGGAAAAAAAGTATTTCGTATTTCTTTCAATTTCATTTGGTCTCTGCATGATGCATTTATTGTGATCTCAATATTTTCCATTTCACTAAAAAAAATTTTTCTTTCTCCACAGAGTCAGCAGCGTCTGAAAGAGCTGTGATTCTTTGTCCTCGTTTGTCAAGGGAGCACCTCTCATTACCCTGCATCTTTTCTTTTTCTTAATGGTATCCTTTATCTCCTATCCCATTATAGTTCAATTACTGTATCCCCAGTCTGCTATTCCAGGAAAATTCACTATGACTATCCCGAGTCTATGCCACGACAGTTCACTACGACTGTATCCCGAGTCTATCCCACGATAGTTCAATATGACTGTATACCGAGTCTATCCCACGATAGCTGACAATACTAACGAATAAGTATTAAATTCCAGTCTCCTATCCCAGTATAGCTCAGAGCTCTATGGGACAAGTAATGTGAAGGACAGATGTTTTCTCTGGGGAGGTAATGGGAAGGGGAAGTAAAACGCAGGTGTTTGGGGAGAGAATGTGCAGGGAGCTGTAAACGTGGCAGTGCAGGAGAGGACACAGTGGGAGATGGCAAGGTGGTGATGAAGGGAGGGAGCAGGAAGAAGGGGCACAGGAGAGCAGGGAGAATATATTTGTTGTGGGTAAGGGCAGCGTTTTATGTTAAAATTATCCCCACGTAACAGTGGCCGCCCCTCACTCTCTCCAGTGTTGACACAGTAAATACGGACGCTTGTACTCGTGGCCAGACAAATGGCGTCTGGTAAAAGCATAAGCTCGTTTAGCTGGGGATCAACGAGGCGATAAACTGTGCTGGGTATTAAAGTATTCCTTCCCCCTGTGCAGTCCGGGGCACTTCTCCTATGTTAAGCACTCGCTACATCATAACAACGCCAGCTGACGCCAACACAATCCACACACGCTATATATCAAAGGTTTTAATGCGCCTGTTCTCGAAAAATTACTGAAAACGTAAGCCACGTTACACTATTTTTTTCCTCATTTCGATAATGCTACAACGACTATTTTAGAGCAAGAAATATTTTCAAGGAACACCATAACTGGAAGTTTAATCGAAAATGCGAACCATAACACAAAAATACTTTTTATAACACGAATAATACTTAATAAATCTACATTCATTTATTTTAAGGAATGTCACAATTAAAAAAAGGCTGGCTTAAAACACGACAAACAATAAATTATAAATATTTCCTCTTAAATAAAGTTGCAATAATGCACAGTTGCACACTCCTGAGTTAAGAGTACTGGAAAATAGTTAATTCCAATAATGGTTTTGATAATCTAAATACAGTGTTCAAAGCATTTTACAAAATATGCAGGATTTGCCGAAATTATATAACGACAGTTTGCTTTATCACGATTAATCAGAACTAGGTTGTTGTTGTAGCTGATCTGTTGGTTGATTGGTTAGCTGTGATGGTTGTTTTGGTCTGTGGTTGTTGTATAGCTGGCTGTGGTAGTTGTGGCTGTGGTGGTGGTTTTAAGTCGATAAACATTCTTAGGCTTGAATGAGTGTTAAAACTTCCTCTGGGTGTGTCCCTTGAATGGCTTCGTGTCATACAGTTTCATTCAATAAGCCTAGCAAAACAGGAATAATTTTTTTCTTCATGCATTACCATGCATGGTTCTCAATTATTCCACTAGAGGTTAGCTGGTAGCCATCCAGTTACCCAGGATGATCTATACAACTCTAGCTCATCTCCCTTTCCCCTCGCCTCCTCCTGGCGTTCCTCATTACCTGAAGATTTCTCTGAAGCTTCTGTTGTATTCTACACACAAACACACACGCGCGCCAACCTCATCAAGCCATGTTTTATTGTATGTAGCAATGCATCAATTTTTTTTTGAAGCACCTTGCCAGGGTGGGGGAGTAGAAAAACTCAAGAAAACCATCAAGGATATATCAAATGTAATGTTATTTTACAATTATTTTTTTCTGATTTCCTTATCATTGCAAAGTCGTTCCTAAGTCTTCCGCTTGGTTCGCTGCCGTTCTCCGTTTTCTGTGTATTCCATGACCTTGTACTTGGAGGTATTACCTTGGTTTATTTCTGTAAACTAAAAGACACTGTGTTTCGCACTTACTTTCCTAACTGCTAATATACATCCCTTCCTGAACTGTTTTCGATATTTTGCTTCACCAAATCAGTCTTCTAACTCAACCCGTCCCCCTTCCCGTCTTTACAGACATGCATGTCTTCTGGTTTTCTCCCCATTTTTCTCAATTGTGACTTGATAATAGTTCAAGACAAGATAAGATTTGTTCGGATTTTTAACCCACAGGGTTAGCCACATAGGATAAATTATTTCCATTGTGGTCCCTCAGTCTAGTCCCCTAGAATTCTACCCTAATCAGCCAACTTACACCAAGGTACCTACTAATTGCTAGGTGAACAGGGACACAAGGTGTAAGGAAACATGCCCAACGTTTCCACCTGGCCGGGGATTGAATCACGGACACTCAGTGTGTGTGGCGAGAGCGTTGCCAACCGAGCCACGGGAATAACATGTTATTCAAAGTTTTTTTCTCCAAAGGGAGAGGCTTTTGTGAACTGGTGTTGTGACCTTTTTATTCTTTTTTCCTAGTCTTGAATGAACAACCTTTGTATCTCGTCTCGTATAGTATCTTTTACCTTCCTTCTCTCTCTCCCGCTGAACTCCATTCAGGGGGTAACTCATCCGAGTATATTTACCTCTCCTAATCTGTGTTTATGTATGGAGGAGGAAGGGGACAAAACAAAGGCAAGTATCCCACTCATTAATCCCGCAGCCTCGCCTCAACTAAGATGGCAACAATTACAGGTAATGTGGTGTCTGTAACAGTAACTAGTGGCATCTATTTTAAAATGAATATGGTTGTTCTAGACGTGGCTCGCCTAATAGGTTGCGCCAAATAAGTATTCTTGTTTCGATTCGTGGGAACCCCCTACGGACAGACTGAGGGCTGCAGCTTCAGCAGTAAACGAATCTAACACTATTGTCTCGGTGGAAGTTTGAGCTTCGATCCTCCAACATCACCGGGAGTCAATAACCTATCCGCCATTTTTGTTGTATTATCAACCCCTCCTCGGAGTGCGCAATTTGATTACAACGTCACAATACCGTGGTTAGAACAACTCACCAATAACCGGCACTTAGAGTAACCTTGTGGCGACGTTTCGGTCTGTCCTGCACGATTGTCACGTAGCTTGTCTATGAAGAACTGAGACACTTATGCAACATATGGTAATCTTTATTGAGGAAACGTTTCGCCATACAGTGGCTTCATCAGTCCAATACAAATCAGAAGAGTGTAAGGAGAGGAGGAGTTTGAGGTAATCAGTCCCTCAGCCTGGAGTCAATGTGTTCAGTCCATCATTCTTGTCTATAGTCCAGGGCGGACCGAAACGTCGTCGTCATAAGGTTCCTCTCCCAAGTGCTGATTTCTGGTAAAGTCATCATTTGTTTTCTAACGAGTTTACATGCATTAATATCGGAACGAACTTAGAAACCTACAAAATTTAATTACAGTTAATTTAGGCTATGTTTGATAACTTTAAATTATTCTAAATTTGCGTATAGTTAACAGCCAAAGATCAATATGAACGGGATTGTAAAGTCTAACCGGTCTCTTACCTGGAAAAAAAAAAGTGCTCGTTAAGCACGGTCTGAGGACGGGCTGAAAGATGCGCGAAATGTCCTAAGAGCAACCTAGCCTCATTCTGCCATGTTAATTTTCTTATGCAACTTTATAAGACAATTTCTAAACATTCCTTTGAAGAGGATCCCGGAAGGGGATCGAAATATGCAGATGTTAATTAATCTCCCGAGTTTCTCTCTTCATGTGGATTATCGAGCAATCACTTGAAACCCCATTAAAAAATATTTGCTTCATTTTAAGTTAGCTTAGGATGAGCTAGATACAAAAAGGTACGAAAGAAATAAAAAAAAAAAAAGCGTTATTGCAAATGTGAAAAAATTAACACAATGAAAACAGGAAACAAAACCTGAGCTCTTTCACGTGTTTACACACACACACACACACACACACACACACACACACACACACACACACACACACACACACACACACACACACACACACGAGCTAAGGGGAATGTCCTACGAGGAAAGGTTAAGGGAAATCGGCTTGACGACACTGTCTCAGTTCCCAGCAGTTCACCGTCTGTGTGAATAACAGTGATTCACACAGACGGTTGGTAGTGAGCCATACTACTGGTAACTGGTTACTGGTACTACTGGGAACTGACACACGAACTAAGCCAGGAAACTCGAAAGACGGCTGCAACTGGTTTTTAAGCTGGAGCGGCCGGTTGAGGCTGACAGACGTGACCTCTGACCTGCCGGCACCCCACAAACAATCTTCTAATATCTGAAATACCCGTATATCCACGCCCACACCGCTGTCACCAAACTGTCATGTGGGGGTTCGATAACGTGGATTGGGTAATAACACTAACGTTGGCTGTTTAATACGTATAATTATAACGGAATATATGGGAAGCACCAGGCCCGCCCTGCCTCTCTGCTCTCTCTCTTAAGACTGACTCACGAATTGGGTCCTAGGGGTGAGCGGCGTTCAAAAACTGCTATGGTCAGCTGTAACGTCAGTGAATAACAGTGATTCACAAAGACGGTTGGTAGTGAGTCATACTACTGGTAACTGGTTACTGGTACTACTGGGAACTGATGCTACTGAGAACTGGAGGACAGGAGGGTTAGGGGAGATATGATAACGACATACAAGATACTGCGTGGAATAGACAAGGTGGAAAGAGACAGGATGTTCCAGAGAGGGGACACAGAAACAAGAGGTCACAACTGGAAGTTGAAGACCTAGACGAGTCAAAGGGATGTTAGGAAGTATTTCTTCAATCATAGAGTAGTTAGGAAGTGGAATAGCCTAGCAAGTGAGGTAGTGGAGGTAGGAACCATACATAGCTTTAAGATAAGGTATGATAAAGCTCATGGAGCAGGTAGAGAGAGGACCTAGTAGCACTCAGTGAAGAGGCGGGGCCAGGAGCTGAGTCTCGACCCCTGAAACCACAATTAGGTGGTGAGTACACACACACACACCTGGAGATTGTGTAGGCAGATGAAACCACTCGGGTGTTTTTCCTGTTATCACTGAGGTAATTTTTTCATAAAAATAAGGGTATATGTAGGTACAAATAAGGAAAAATAAGGGGCCACGACATGTGGTAACGCGATAGTTTAGCAGCAAAGGGAAAAAATGGAAATTCGCAGACGTGCAGCACTCGAGGTGTGAGAATGTGTTTGGAGGAGAGGAGGCGGGTGTCAGGGGGCGCTATATCTCGCCTCGACCATACATCAAGGCGCATGTCACGCTGTCAAGCGCCCAACACATCAATCATCATCACCAACCTCAGCCAAACTCTTTGCCTTGACTCACACTGTTCCAGCCTCACTGTTCTGGCATTAGTCTTCCAGACACTAGTTACTGTTACAGCCACTAGTTACTGTTACAGCCACCAGTTACTGCTGCGGTTGCCAGTTATTGTTCCAACGGTTGTGCTTCAGTAACCAACTACTGTTCCAGTTATAATTGTTTCATTAGTGTTCCACCCATCAATTACTGGTCCAGTTACTGTTCCAGCAGTCCGCTACTGTTCCAGCAGCCAGTTACTGAAGCCTTTACCGGTGAGCGGTCGCCGCTGCCGCCACGGTAACGCACTTTAGTAAGTGGACTCCAAGGCCGTATTGCCCTGTCACCAGGCCACTAATACACTTAGCAAGTGGACTCCAGGGTGAAATGCCACTTTTAATCGGTGGAATACACCAACTCATTAGGCATAATGAATTTCCGGAGAGCACAGAGGAAGAGATATTTACTCAACAAACAGTGAGTGCAGAAGCCAGCCAATGGCTGGAGTTAGGTTTTCACACTTTTCAACTCCGATTCCAATTCCATTCGTGCTCTTCCGATCCCCCTGCAGCTGACCACTCCAGTATTTCTTGCTTTCAGCTTTTTCTTGTTGCCAAGATATCCACTTAACTTTTCATGAAATCCTTGTACCTCAGTTTCCAGACCACTTTCTTTCTCTGCATTTAATTCACTTTAGTTTTTAAGATACCTTTCCAGGGTTTTAGATACAGTCTTTCGTGGGTTGTAGCCTGAGGTAAAATCTTGTCTTTTTTGTCTTGCTTCTTATGCTCCTCGCTCCATATTTTTCTTCTGTCTTGCTTCCGGTCATCTCTTCAGTCCTCCTTACAGCTCTATTTCCAGTCATCTCTCTAGTTCTTCCTTCCAGTTCTTGCAGTCCATCTCATAATTCTCCTTCCAGTTCTCATTGAGAACTGGAAAGAGAACTGGAATCATACGTAAAGGAAATAAACGAAGCTCCTTTCAGCCCCTAGAGTTATCTTTCCAGCTCCCAGAGTTATCTTTCCAGCTCCCAGAGTTATCTTTCCAGCTCCCAGAGTTATCTTTCCAGCTCCCAGAGTTATCTTTTCAGCTCCCAGAGTTATCTTTCCATCCCCCAGAGTTATCCCTCCAGCCCTCCTAATCTTTCCAATTCTCCTTCCAGACTTTTACCCAGACTTCTTTCCAGCACTCTTACCATTTAGCATCCATAATCTAACAGCTCCTAGCCTCCTTGCTTCAAGTATTGCTTCCAGAGAAATAGGAGAGGTGGGAAAGAGGGAAAAAGCTTCCGGGTCTTCCTCCCATCTTTGCTTCTGGACCACCTTCCATGCCTCGTGCTTCCATAATGCAGCGGCTTCTAGCACATGTGATGGGCGAGCAAACAGTATTAGAGTGACGGCATCACGCTCTCACTCACCACAGAGTTCCAACACAATCAAATTTGCCGGCACACACACCCGCCTGAATAAAAACCCGACCCCTGAATATCTCAAGAAGTGGAGAGCTGGAGCCGTGCACCAAGACATATTTGCCAAGAAGCAATTACATGATTGGTCTTCTTGGAGTGGGAGTGCAAGACGGAGGAGAAGGGAAAGCAAAGGAAGACAGGGGAAGAGAAGGTTGGAGTGGAGGCAGAAGCTGGAGGGAGGGAAGAATGAGAAAAATGAGAAAAGGGGAAGGATGAAATAAAGAAAATGTTGGAGTGATAAGGAAAGGAAAATTGGAAGGAAGAGGGCAAGGCAAAGAAAGGAAAGACTAGGTTTTACTGTGATTATTTCTGGTCAATGATTGTCAACATTTTCCCCACCTACAGTATAAACCAAAACAACGGAACATTTACACTCGCTAAAAACTTAACCTACTTGTCCCCGCCAGAGAGATTACCAAAACATAACACTAAACACAGCTGCACAAATATTTATTGGCAAAAACAGATATCGGAGGTGAGTGGAACGAGCTAAGATAAAAATCATCACGCTTCGCTCTATGTAGAATTTAATTAGTACTCCTTGTGAGGGGAAAAGTTCAACAGATAGGAGTAGCGAGCGAGTATATGGTGACGATAGTTTGATTGCTAGTCTGCTTGTTAAGGTAGGGTCAGTGTCTAGCTCCCGCTATCCCCCACCCCTCTTTCTCCACCCGGAAAGGTGACGTGTGGGGCTCCCACCAAATGGATAATCACTTGACTCACAGCTCCCAGCACAACTTAAGTAAAAGCCTCTGCTCCTATTTTAGTGGATATATTGGTTAAAAGCTTCACTTTTAACCAATTCTAAGACGTAGTTCATTCTGCCTTGATTTCCAGGTTTTGGATTTAAATCCTCACCAATCTTTTAGATGCTTTACTTATCATGGAGAGGGATTTCTCAAGCAGTGTGTAACTTTTGTCTCTTTCTAGCTTGGAATGTCAGCTTGGGTCATCTGGCAACCAAAGAAAAAGTGTTGAAGGAGACGAACTTCACATGAGTTCTGGGACGTCACTATTTATCTATATACCTGATGAGTGTAGTCAACCCCAGGCAACTACCCCTCATCTTTGCTGTGGTAAAAGACCTGCGTTCCTATCATCTTGAATTATTCAAGGCTGGAGACTCTGTGACGAACTAAGTCGTTGGGTTGTCACTCAACAGCTGTGACCCCCCCCCCATCATCAGCAACGGCTACAATTTCTACAATGCTTGGTGTCAACAACATCAACCAGACACCCCGGTCTAACTGTACATATTAGCGTTGAATTCAAATATTTTTATTTTGCATTTTTCTTTCAAGTAGGATAAAAGTTCATATTTAAAAGTTTTATATTTTCAAGGAGGGAGGGGGTAAAGGAAGTTTTGTGTGCGAGGGGCTTGGACTTCCAGCAGGCATGCGTGAACGTGTTTGATAGGAGTGAATAGAGACAAATGATTTTTAATACTTGACATGCTGTTGGAGTGTGAGCAAAGTAACATTTATGAAGGGGTTCAGGGTAACCGGCAGGCCGGACTTGAGTCCTGGAGATGGGAAGTACAGTGCCTGCACTCTGAAGGAGGGGTGTTAATGTTGCAGTTTAAAAACTGTAGTGTAAAGCACCCTTCTGGCAAGACAATGGAGTGAGTGATGGTGAAAGTTTTTCTTTTTCGGGCCACCCTGCCTTGGTGGGAATCGGCCATTGTGATAATAAAAAATAAAATTTTCAATTCTAACAATAAAGTGCTTATATTTGTAGGTTTTTTTTTTCTATTCATTAATTTTCATGAGGAGGAGCCAGCCTTGGTAAGACCAACTTTAGATCTTACAGGGCTGAGTAAGCCTTCACACTCCTGGAACAGGCAACACCAGCTAAATGTAGCACTGTGGCATTTGAGAACCTCGCTCAGGCCGCAGACATTAGAATTCCCACATGACTAAATAAAACTACACTATACACACTGTAAAACGTTGTCTCAACAAAAAACTCTTGTCTATTCTCCACGGTAGTCAATAGTTCATTATTTGGAGCCATACCAAACTGAGGAAACTTTAGCCCTGGTTCAGTCTATATCTGTGCCCGTGATGTACCTGTGACAGCAGCCCGACCATGGGCCAGGCTTGTCTGGTGACAGCCTTGTCAACCAGGCTTTACGGCTATCAGTCCACTGGTCCACATATCCTTTGGGGAGATACTAGTCTATTTTCCTCTTTGAAGACCACTAACTTGTCCCAGAAGTTTTTTTTTTATATGTACTGACAGACTATTGAACTGTCTGGGACCATGGATGTTGATGCAATGTTTTCTTATTGTACCCATGGCTCCCCTGTTTTTCACCGAGTTTATTTTTACATTTCCTCTCATCTCCCTCATTCCAGTACGTTGTTACCGTACTGTGTAGGTTTGGAAACAGGCCCTCAAGCATCTTCCACATACACATTATCATGTATCGCTCTCTTCTTTACTCGAGAGAGTACATATTTATGGCGTATGACATTCCCAGTACTTTACAAGTTTTATGTGGGCTGCAAACTCAGTTTATTCCAGCTCTGAAATCTCTCCTGCTTTGAATGGCGCCGTCAACAAAGAAAAGTACTTCAAAAAACATAGGCGACCCATCTTACTATTGTTCAACAGGATTTTTCTCACAGATGTTCAATGCCTTACAAGTTAAAGTCACAAGTTGAAAAATGGGGATATGCAGGAATGTCAATATTGTGCAAGAGGCGACTTCTGGAACTGGTGTGATGATAACCAGACACTATGATGCATCTATTAGGACTAGTGTAATAACTAGGCACCACGAGGCGACTACTGGGACAGTAAGAAGGTTTTTTGGCTGATGTGAGCCAATGGAGATTTACTGGGCACTATGCTTACTCCAAAGTCTGTATTCCTGAGTGAGGTCTGTAGCCTGTGTCCTCTGGTTTATTCCCAGTTTCCAGTCTTTTTCCTCCTGTCATCATGACCTTGCATTTACTGGGGGATGAACTCGAGCAGCTACTCTTCTGGCCATTCTTGCAATTTGTTCAGTTGCATTTGGAGTCCTGTCTTGTGTGTGAGAGAAAGAGAGGCACAGAGAGCCAGAGCCCAAAGTAAAGTGTAATAGCCTCACTTTTGTCCTCTTCTTTGTATGTTGGTGATCAAGGTGCCACGACGGAAACGTTTTATAATAAATAAAACCTAGTGTTTGCTAACGTGTCTTTTTAAACCAATTGGGAGCATCCATTACTAGTTTGTAACACGTTTAGGCGATCTCGTCAATAACCCTTAAAAATCCACGGACAGAGAGAGAGAGAGAGAGAGAGAGAGAGAGAGAGAGAGAGAGAGAGAGAGAGAGAGAGAGAGAGAGAGAGAGAGAGAGAGAGAGAGAGAGAGAGAGAGAGAGAGAGTCCTCTCTTGCAACAGCTTCTGATCTTGGCTTAAGGCATCGGAGGCTCACAGGATCCATCATGTTATCTTATGGACCAACAATGTCAAGCGGATCAGCCTTAAGCAAACACACACACAAACACACACACACACACACACACACACACACACACACACACACACACACACACACACACAGTTTTAACCTACATCAACTGTCTTCTTTCTGCTGCCCCAGTTTTATAACTTAGAGTTTTCACTCTGAATCTAGAATAGATTTGGATTTTTTCCCCAAACCCACTTAACACCAGGCCGGAAGGATTCCCCAAGGATACACGCCCACCACAGCTGGAAATACTCGCAAATGCACCCGCCTACCACAGACGGGAAGTATTCCCAGAGCCACACGCCCACCGCAACTTGGAGGTTAATGCTATGCATGATTCCGCCCCCTAAACTATAAGCCAGTTTCAGGATCAAGGCGCTTCTCCCATGCTCAGAATTTATCCCAAAAGTGAATTCCATTGATAGTCTTAAAGAAAATGTGTGCCTGCCATAGTAAGTGAGCTAAACGAATGCTGAGTGCAAATCAATTGAGAAAACATCCTAACGTGTGCTTAGTGACTTTTCCCAAACAGGTCTACCTACCTGCCCATCTACCTACCAGCCTTCGTATCTACCTACCTAGCAGATAAAGTTATTGCTTTTAGTTAACGGACGTCAGGGGCAATTGTGTTTGCTATGGTTCACACTCAGCTCTTGGCCCCGCTTTCTAAACCTCGCTGATCAACACCACCGACTTGTAGCTCCTCGACCCCCTCAACAGAGCGAGTCGACACATCATTAGAGCCCTACGACCAGTTACGAGAATTTCCAGGCGGAATTAAAAAAAAATCCAGTTATGAGGGAATTTCAGACTTTAAAATCTCCATTTGAAATTTCAGCATCCAAACTTTATCTCCCCAGAAGAATGAGCCATCCTTCCATCCCGACCCTCCACTATACATTATCCTACGCTCAGCTGTACAAAATCGTACCCTCGGCTGTGCATCCTCCTGTTGCCACCTGTACACCAGTGAGCTTACTCGCTAAATGGTATGCGGCAACCATTTACTTCCTAATACAAGTCTATTTCGCCCATTAACACCCTATTTCAGCTGGGCAACATTTGCTTAATAACCAATTAGCGCTACACATAACCCCCAGACATACAAGATTTTAATAAATAGTTGAAACAGTAGTGTGGGTGTTTTAGAGAGAGAGAGAGAGAGAGAGAGAGAGAGAGAGAGAGAGAGAGAGAGAGAAAATCGTGTGAGGGAAGGAGTAAGCCAAACTCTCCCTACTCGAGGCGCGAGACAAATCAATTTGGGGAACTTTGCTACTTTCTCGTAATTACTGTCCCCCACACTATGTGGGTGAAGACTGGTGGTCTTCACTGCCACCCAGACCACACTGTTAAGATTGACCCCTCACTCTGTGTTGCTGAAAAGCAATTATCACCTTCATATCACGCAAAACAATGGAATATCATTTACAACAAAAATAATAAATATATTGTTTATGTTCACTTTCATTATAATTATTATTACTATTATTATTATTATTATTATTATTATTATTACTAAGTATCTGATTGTTGACGTTATGGGGAGTGTCTTTGCATCACAAAAAACTGGCAAAATTATTTTAACTTCTGCGTCACCCTCCCCCACCATGCAAATGATAAACAAATAATTTCTTATATAAACTGCCAAGGAGCTAAAACGTAGCGAAGGAGACGCCCAGAAACTGAAATTTCCTCTTGCAAAATTAACATACAACTAGTTCCCCTGGGGGAAGCTTGTCGCACCTGATGAGTACACTGCAATGTACTAATGCGTTACGAGTACAAGGTACTATTGCTCCTGCAACGACTCGGACAACTGCAACAAGACATCCTAACCACTGAAAGAACTAATAGAAATTACAGAGCAAGGTGACACAATCCACTGCAAGATTAGGTTAGTTACCCCTCCGGTTATTTGAAGACAATTCCGGGGGTCATCGCGCCCGCTTGCTCCCCCCCCTTTTCCCTACTTTTCTTCACTTTTATTTATATTATGTACGTAGTAATATATAGTGAAGCTCCTTTATTAGTTATAATATTTCACGCGGATGGAAACATATCTTTGATATACTTCTGGTTTCGAGTTTCCCTACTCCCGCAGCCCGGTCCTAGATCAGGCTTGTCTGGTGCTTGCCTGGTCAACCAGGTTGTTGCTGCTGGCATCCCGCTGGGTCACATAGCCATCACAGCCTTGTTGATCCCTCCATTCCCTTGCATACCCCCCTTGGTCTACAAAAATATTATACATCAAATACTCACAATGACTACTAGGAGGTAATTAACAACTATAATTAGGTAATTAAGAGTATTCAACAGATATATAATGGGCCAAGCGGTTTCACCCGAAGGAAAAACCCAAACATATAGACAGTAATGGTATCAACATCGCCCCCGCGTCTTGGTTTTCGACCCCAGGCCTCCTGACTGACAACCTCGTTACCCAGAGCCAGGCTCACGACAAAGGCAAGTAAAATGTCCAAAACCAGCTATCATGAATACGAATTTTTAGCTCAAGTCTGTCTCGCCAACTGGCTGACGGAGGATCGAGCCTCCATCACTCCTAGACCTCACGTAAACATAAAATTAAATATAATAATACAAGACTGACTGTCAATTAACTAGGCAGTTACCTGGTGCTGTACAGGGCCAGTTACCTGGTGCTGCACAGGGCCAGTTACCTGGTGCTGTACAGGTCCAGTTACCTGGTGCTGCACAGGGCCAGTTACCTGGTGCTGTACAGGTCCAGTTACCTGGTGCTGCACAGGTCCAGTTACCTGGTGCTGCACAGGTCCAGTTACCTGGTGCTGCACAGGTCCAGTTACCTGGTGCTGCACAGGTCCAGTTACCTGGTGCTGCACAGGTCCAGTTACCTGGTGCTGCACAGGTCCAGTTACCTGGTGCTGCACAGGGCCAGTTACCTGGTGCTGTACAGGGCCAGTTACCTGGTGCTGCACAGGTCCAGTTACCTGGTGCTGCACAGGTCCAGTTACCTGGTGCTGCACAGGGCCAGTTACCTGGTGCTGCACAGGTCCAGTTACCTGGTGCTGCACAGGTCCAGTTACCTGGTGCTGCACAGGTCCAGTTACCTGGTGCTGCACAGGTCCAGTTACCTGGTGCTGCACAGGTCCAGTTACCTGGTGCTGCACAGGGCCAGTTACCTGGTGCTGCACAGGTCCAGTTACCTGGTGCTGCACAGGTCCAGTTACCTGGTGCTGCACAGGTCCAGTTACCTGGTGCTGCACAGGTCCAGTTACCTGGTGCTGCACAGGTCCAGTTACCTGGTGCTGTACAGGTCCAGTTACCTGGTGCTGTACAGGTCCAGTTACCTGGTGCTGCACAGGTCCAGTTACCTGGTGCTGTACAGGGCCAGTTACCTGGTGCTGCACAGAGCCAGTTACCTGGTGCTGCACAGGGCCAGTTACCTGGTGCTGCACAGGTCCAGTTACCTGGTGCTGCACAGGTCCAGTTACCTGGTGCTGCACAGGTCCAGTTACCTGGTGCTGCACAGGTCCAGTTACCTGGTGCTGCACAGGTCCAGTTACCTGGTGCTACACAGGGCCAGTTACCTGGTGCTGCACAGGGCCAGTTACCTGGTGCTGCACAGGGCCAGTTACCTGGTGCTGCACAGGGCCAGTTACCTGGTGCTGCACAGGGCCAGTTACCTGGTGCTGCACAGGGCCAGTTACCTGGTGCTGCACAAGGCCAGTTACCTGGTGCTGCACAGGGCCAGTTACCTGGTGCTACACAGGGCCAGTTACCTGGTGCTGCACAGGGCCAGTTACCTGGTGCTGCACAGGGCCAGTTACCTGGTGCTGCGCAGGGCCAGTTACCTGGTGCTGCACAGGGCCAGTTACCTGGTGCTGCACAGGGCCAGTTACCTGGTGCTGCACAGGTCCAGTTACCTGGTGCTGCAAAGGGCCAGTTACCTGGTGCTGCACAGGGCCAGTTACCTGGTGCTGCACAGGGCCAGTTACCTGGTGCTGCACAGGGCCAGTTACCTGGTGCTGCACAGGGCCAGTTACCTGGTGCTGCACAGGGCCAGTTACCTGGTGCTGCACAGGGCCAGTTACCTGGTGCTGCACAGGGCCAGTTACCTGGTGCTGCACAGGGCCAGTTACCTGGTGCTGCACAGGGCCAGTTACCTGGTGCTGCACAGGGCCAGTTACCTGGTGCTGCACAGGGCCAGTTACCTGGTGCTGCACAGGGCCAGTTACCTGGTGCTGCACAGGGCCAGTTACCTGGTGATGCACAGGGCCAGTTACCTGGTGATGCACAGGGCCAGTTACCTGGTGCTGCACAGGGCCAGTTACCTGGTGCTGCACAGGGCCAGTTACCTGGTGCTGCACAGGTCCAGTTACCTGGTGCTGCACAGGTCCAGTTACCTGGTGCTGCACAGGTCCAGTTACCTGGTGCTGCACAGGTCCAGTTACCTGGTGCTGCACAGGTCCAGTTACCTGGTGCTGTACAGGTCCAGTTACCTGGTGCTGTACAGGTCCAGTTACCTGGTGCTGCACAGGTCCAGTTACCTGGTGCTGCACAGGGCCAGTTACCTGGTGCTGCACAGAGCCAGTTACCTGGTGCTGCACAGGGCCAGTTACCTGGTGCTGCACAGGTCCAGTTACCTGGTGCTGCACAGGTCCAGTTACCTGGTGCTGCACAGGTCCAGTTACCTGGTGCTGCACAGGTCCAGTTACCTGGTGCTACACAGGGCCAGTTACCTGGTGCTGCACAGGGCCAGTTACCTGGTGCTGCACAGGGCCAGTTACCTGGTGCTGCACAGGGCCAGTTACCTGGTGCTGCACAGGGCCAGTTACCTGGTGCTGCACAGGGCCAGTTACCTGGTGCTGCACAAGGCCAGTTACCTGGTGCTGCACAGGGCCAGTTACCTGGTGCTACACAGGGCCAGTTACCTGGTGCTGCACAGGGCCAGTTACCTGGTGCTGCACAGGGCCAGTTACCTGGTGCTGCGCAGGGCCAGTTACCTGGTGCTGCACAGGGCCAGTTACCTGGTGCTGCACAGGGCCAGTTACCTGGTGCTGCACAGGGCCAGTTACCTGGTGCTGCACAGGTCCAGTTACCTGGTGCTGCACAGGGCCAGTTACCTGGTGCTGCACAGGGCCAGTTACCTGGTGCTGCACAGGGCCAGTTACCTGGTGCTGCACAGGGCCAGTTACCTGGTGCTGCACAGGGCCAGTTACCTGGTGCTGCACAGGGCCAGTTACCTGGTGCTGCACAGGGCCAGTTACCTGGTGCTGCACAGGGCCAGTTACCTGGTGCTGCACAGGGCCAGTTACCTGGTGCTGCACAGGGCCAGTTACCTGGTGCTGCACAGGACCAGTTACCTGGTGCTGCACAGGGCCAGTTACCTGGTGCTGCACAGGGCCAGTTACCTGGTGATGCACAGGGCCAGTTACCTGGTGCTGCACAGGGCCAGTTACCTGGTGCTGCACAGGGCCAGTTACCTGGTGCTACACAGAGCCAGTTACCTGGTGCTGCACAGGGCCAGTTACCTGGTGCTGCACAGGGCCAGTTACCTGGTGCTGCACAGGGCCAGTTACCTGGTGCTACACAGAGCGTTACCTGGTGCTGCACAGGGCCAGTTACCTGGTGCTGCACAGGGCCAGTTACCTAGTGCTGCACAGGGCCTTTTACCTGGTGCTGCACAGGGCCTGTTACCTGGTGCTGCACAGGGCCAGTTACCTAGTGCTGCACAGGGCCAGTTACCTGGTGCTGCACAGGGCCAGTTACCTGGTGCTGCACAGGGCCTGTTACCTGGTGTTGCACAGGGCCAGTTACCTGGTGCTACACAGGGCCAGTTACCTGGTGCTACACAGAGCCAGTTACCTGGTGCTACACAGGGCCAGTTACCTGGTGCTACACAGAGCCAGTTACATGGTGCTACACAGGGCCAGTTACCTGGTGCTACACAGGGCCAGTTACCTGGTGCTACACAGGGCCAGTTACCTGGTGCTACACAGGGCCAGTTACCTGGTGCTACACAGGGCCAGTTACCTGGTGCTACACAGAGCCAGTTACCTGGTGCTACACAGGGCCAGTTACCTGGTGCTACACAGAGCCAGTTACCTGGTGCTACACAGAGCCAGTTACCTGGTGCTACACAGAGCCAGTTACCTGGTGCTACACAGGGCCAGTTACCTGGTGCTACACAGGGCCAGTTACCTGGTGCTACACAGGGCCAGTTACCTGGTGCTACACAGAGCCAGTTACCTGGTGCTACACAGGGCCAGTTACCTGGTGCTACACAGGGCCAGTTACCTGGTGCTACACAGGGCCAGTTACCTGGTGCTACACAGAGCCAGTTACCTGGTGCTACACAGAGCCAGTTACCTGGTGCTACACAGAGCCAGTCATTCTACTTCTTCCACTGCCAAGAGAACGGTTCCAGAGGGTCTAGAGCTGACAACAATGGATTTAAAGACGCGTGGCAGAACCATTTCGACAGGGACAACGTTTCCCTGAGCGCACAGCTTCATCAGGTCATGATGGTTCCAGTGTCCCAACAAAAGCTTGTTCAGCAACACGTTTTCACTGGAGGGATCTGTCGTTCTTCCTGTGTTACTGCTGGTGCTAGATATCGTGCTTACAGACAACACTGAACGACACACTAAAACAAACTTTTACTCGGGACAACCCTTCTGTTCGCCTAGATCTTTATGAAATCGTGTCTTGATAAAGGTCTACACAGACCGAAATAATAATAATAATAGTAATTGTATTTGAGCTTCCATCGGCGGCCAGAATCACCATCTTCACAGTTTCTAATTTTAAAAATAAACAAAAGCTTCTGTAAAGTGCGTCTTCTCGCTTCTCCTCCTTTTATTGTTTGTGTTGCTAGTGTTGGTTGTTGTAGGTGCGACATCTGAGGTGAAGACAACGACACCAATATAAACTATCTATAGTGCTAGAGCTTGCGCCGCAGGGGATAAAATCAATACAACACCGCCTTTGAAACCTGAACGTCTAGTGTGTGTGTGTGTGTGTGTGTGTGTGTACTCACTTAACTGTGGTTGCAGGGGTCAAGTCATAGCTCCTAGCCCTGCCTCTTCACTGGATGCCACTAGGTCCACTTTCTCTCCCTGCTCCATGAGCTTTATCCTCTTAAAGTAATGTATAGATCCTGCCTCTACTAGATCACTCCAGGCTGTTCCACTTCCTGACAACTCTATGACTGAAGAAATACTTCCTAACATCCCTGTGACTCATCTGAGTCTTCAACCTCCAACTGTGACTCCTTGTATGTGTATGTGTGTGTATGTGTGTGTGTGTGTGTGTGTGTGTGTGTGTGTGTGTGTGTGTGTGTGTGTGTGTGTGTGTGTGTGTGTGTGTGTGTGTGTGTGTGTATACCCGCCTAGTTGTGGTTGCAGGGGTGAAGTCGTAGCTCCTGGCTCCGCCTCTTCACTGTTCGCTACTAGGTCACTCTTCCTGCTCCATGAGCTTTATCAAACCTCTTCTTAAAGCTATGCATGGATCCTGCCTCCACTACATCACTACCCACACTATTCCACTTCCTGACAACTAGGTGACTAAAGAAGTACTTCCTAACGTCCGTGATTCATCGGAGTCTTCAACAGCAACTTGTTGCTGTGTCCCTTCTCTGGAACATCTTGTCTGTCCACCTTGTCGATTCTCCTCAGTATTTTATATGTCGTTATCATACCCCCCCCCCTTATCTCTCGTCTTCCAGCGTTGTCAGATTGATTTCCCTTAACCTCTCCTCGTAGGGCATGCCCCTTAGCTCCGAGACTAGTCTTGTTGCAAACTTTTGCACTTTCTCTAATTTCCTTACGTGCGGGCTACAAACTGGTGCTGCATACTCCAATACAGGCCTAACATACACGGTGTACAGGGTCCTGAACGACTCCTTATCGAGATGTCTGAATGCTGTTCTTAGGTTTGCTAGGCGCCCGTATGTTGCAGCAGTTATTTGGTTGATGTGCGCCTCAGGAGATGTGCTTGGTGTTATACTCACCATAAGATCTTTTTCCTTGAGTGAGGTTTGTAGTCTCTGGCCCCCTAGCCTATACTCCGTCTGTGGTCTTCTGTTCCCTTCCCCAATCATCATGACTTTGCACTTAATGGGGTTGAACTCCAGGAGCCAGTTGCTAGACCGGGCCTACAGTCTGTCCAGATCCCTTTGTAGTTCTGCCTGGTCCTCGTTCGATTGAATTATTCTCAACTTCACATCCGTAAACAGCGACACTTCTGAGTCTATTCCTTCCGTCATATCGTTCACAAATACCAGAAACATCACCGGTCCTAGGACTGACCCCTGTGGACCCCCGCTCGTCACAAGCACCCATTCTGGCACCTCTCCGCGTACCATTCATTGCTCGCTGTCTTCCTGACAGGTATTCCCTAATCCATTGCAGTGCCTTCCCTGTTATCCCTGCCTGATCCTCCGGCTTTTGCACTAATCTCCTGTGGGGAACTGTGTCAAACGCCTTCTTACAGTCCAAGAAAATGTAATCTACCAACCCCTCTCTCCCGTCTTACTGCTGCCACCCTGTCATAGTACTCCAGTAGGTTTGCGACACTGGATTTTCCTTCCCTGAAACCAAGCTGGCTGTCACTGATCAGCTCGTTCCTCTCTAGGTGCTCCACCACTCTTCTCCTGATAATCTTCTCCATGACTTTGCATACTATACATGTCAGTGACACTCGTCTGTAGTTTAATGCTTCGTGTCTGTCTCCTTTTTTTAAAAATTGGGACTATATTTGCCGTTTTCCATACCTCAGGTAGTCGTCATGTTTCGATAGGTGTGTTGAAGATTGTTGTTAGTGGTACACATACCGCCTCTGCTCCCTCTCTCAGTACCCATGGAGAGATGTTATCCGGCCCCATTGCTTTTGATGCATCTAGCTCGTTTAGCAGCCTCTTCACTCCTTCCTCGGTTGTATTTGTGTCCAACACTTGATGGTGTACCCAAACTCTGTCTCTCTGGAGTCCCTTCTGTTTCCTCTGTGAACACTTCCTTTAATCTCGTGTTGAGCTCCTCACATACTTCGCGGTCGTTTCGTGTGAACTCCCCTC